>NW_027643514.1:0-157500 GCF_032717465.1 Coenobita brevimanus
ACTTCAGCTCGTCTTCATTCTTCGTATACGCAGCTGCTCTCTCTCTCTCTCTCTCCCTCTTTCTTTTTCAAGATTCTGTAGGAGTGAATAGTAATGTCAGTGCAAAGTATGCCTTTATTATTGTGATATAAGTATTGCAAAATAAAACTTAGGAATATATTTAAAGAAAACAACTGCAGTAGGCTGGTTGGCCCATGAGAGGCGACTCCTCCTGATTTTGGATCTGCATACGAGAGATAGACAGAGAGAGAGAGAAGTGAGGAGTGACCACTTGTCCCTCTCTCTCTCTCTCTCTCTCTCTCTCTCTCTCTCTCTCTCTCAATAATCTGTAGCAGTGAATAATAATGTCAGTGCAAAGTATGCCTTTACTGTGATATAAGCATTACAAATTAAAACACTGGAACATATTTAGAGGAAACAACTGCAGGAAATCCTCTCGAGACGTCAGCATATGGAACTGTCATTATTTCCCTGCGGGCCAATTAACGTCCACCTTCATACTTGCCTACTCCCTTCTGCCACCATTTTCGCCAATTCTCCTCATCATTACTTTCCAGTTCAGAGCATGCCATTTGTTATGATAATAATTACACAAACACACACACACACACACACACACACACACACACACATATATATATATATATATATATATATATATATATATATATATATATATATAAGACAGAGACAGAGAGATGGTAGATGGGGGAGGGAGGACGGGGAGAAGAAAGGACGGAAGCAAGGGTTTAGATTGAGAGAGAGAGAGAGAGAGAGAGAGATGCCGCCATTTTCGCCAAAGACTCCACTATATTTCTCCTCATCTTTACTTTCCGATTCAGATCATGCCAATAGTCATGAAAGTCATGATAATAATTGCACACACACACACACACACACACACACACACACACACACACACACACATATATATATATATATATATATATATATATATATATATATATATATATCAGGGGTTGAGAGAGAGAGAGAGAGAGAGAGAGGTGAGAAGTGTCCACGTGTCCCCTGGGAATGGCCAGCCTTCCCGGGTCATATGGGTAGGACGGAGAGAAGACCTTGGTGGGGTGGGGGAGGAGGGAATGGAGGGTAAGGGGGAGGAAATGACACAAAGGAAAGGAGGGGGCGATGGTGATGGGAGAGGGATGGAACAAAGATAATGGGAGGGAGGCAGGGAGAAGAGATGGAGGAAGAAAGAGGTGAAGGGATGCAAGAAAGGGAAAGAGGAAGTTGACGGGAGAGAAAGGGCGAGGGAAGAAAGAGATGCGAAAGAGGAATGGAATGGGGAGAGGATGGCAGAGGAAGAGGGATGAGGAACGGGTATGAGGAGGAGGAGAGGGAAGAGAAAGAATAAAGTTATACGAGAATAGAGGGAAGAGAGGAAAAGGGAAAGGGGAAGGGGTGAGGGGAGGGGGAGGGGACGAGCGGGAGATTATGAGGGAAAGAGGTAAAAAGACAATAGAGGAAAATAGGATCGGATACTAAAGGGGAATTACAACTAAAAGGAGGGGGAAAGGGGAGGGGAGATGCTGGGAAGTGGAGGAAGCGGGTCAGATAGAAACAGAAAGAGCTGGAGAGGAGAGGGGAAAGCGATGAAGACGTTAAAGAAGGAGAGGAGGAAGAAAGGACACAGAGAAGGAAGGGGAGGAGAGAGAGAAAATCGGATCCAGACTAGAGGAATAGGGAAGAGGAAACAGAAAATAAAGTATAAAAGATGGGGAAAGAAAGAGATATGTAATTAAATATCAACCACTATTACATAGACAAATATGTTACAGGTCATCTGGCATACTGTGCAAAGTGAAACTGTGAAAAAAGTAACTGAGAGGTGTGTACCATCTCTCTCTCTCTCTCTCTCTTTTTTTCTCTCTTTTCTCTCTCTCTCTCTCTCTCTAATCCATCAGCCTGTGTGTGTGTGTGTGTGTGGGGGGGGAGAGAGAGAGAGAGAGAGAGAGAGAGAGAGAGAGAGAGACCCCAAGAAACAGAAAGTAATAGAGAGTTAATCCGAGTGTGTAATCAAGGCGGCGGGTAATGATGGGGTCAATGAATATCTATGTGTGGGGCTTAGGCAGGAACCTGATCACAGGCCATTACTCTTCCGTCTAAGTTAGTTGGATCTTACCATGATAATTTTACATTTTCCCTCGCATTTGCTGAAGTCTTCCCTTCCTCTCCCGCCACTATCAGTCCTGTATCACACTGTCTTTTTTTGCCTCTATTTGTCACTCCTATATCTCATTTTCCTGTTCATTTCTCTTTACGATTACTTTCTCACCTTACACCTCTCTCTCTCCATCATTTCCGGGCACTTGCGTACTTTTCACATTTCATTCTCCTATTATTCATTTCCCCGTACACTTGCTCCCTCAGTCCAAACAATTCATCTCACTTCCCATCTCCTCTCATCTCTCATTTTTTAATCCTCTTTCTGCATTTATCCACAAGACAACTCCTTGCATCCAATGACGTCTTTTTCTTTTTTCTTTCTTTCTGTGTCTTGCTGTTTCCAGACGTTACTTTCCCTCTTTCTCCCTCTCTTCCTTCACCCCCTCTCTCCCCCACCCCTCACCCCCACTTCACGTCATGCAGCATCACCACTACATCTTACCAACACAATTTTACCACCGGGACCAAGTGACATTTATGCACAATCTCAAGTTACGTTGTGGTTCTTTTGTTTACGTGTATCTCATTTTTGTTTAATTATTCTTGGATAAGAGAGAGAGAGAGAGAGAGAGAGAGAGAGAGAGAGAGAGAGAGAGAGAGTCTTACCCACCCTTCTTTCCTTCCTTCCTCTTCTTCTTTTCATCTTTCCTTCCTTCCTCAACCATCCACACACCCCCAACGCCACAAACACCCTCACCTACTTCCTGCCATGCCCCCTTAGCCACCCCTGCCTTGTAATTACCACCTGTATTAAGACACATCAACGTTTAACCAAGCACCAAGTTGACGTCGCGTGTTGAGGTATCGTATATATTCGTTAATCCCCGCCTTCTTTCCTGCAGAGTGGGGGCGAGGTTATGATGGATTAATTACACTACATGCTTCAGCGGTGAGCCGGAGGGGGCGGGGAAGGAGTGTGAGAGGGGGAGTGAGAAGGAGAGTGAGAGGGGAAAAAAAGAGTAAGGAGAGTGAGAGGGGAGTGAAAGGAGAGAAGGGGAGAGGGGGGTGTTAAATGAGTTGAAGAAGGGGGAGTTAAGGGCAACGAGGGTAAGGGGAATGAGGAGAGGGGTGGAGGGTAGGGGAAGAGGGTTGGGGATAGGGAAGGACTCGGATAGGGGGAAAGAGTTGGGGCAGGGGATACAGGTACAAAGGAGTACAAAGGAAAGCAAACGCAGTAGACCTGTCGGCCCTTTTGTGGCTGTTTGGTATAGGGAAGGTTATTAACAAAAACTATTCTATAAGTTAAAACAAGGATAGAAAAGTAGGAAGGCAGTGGTTAAGGGGTGAGAGGAAGAGGGGTGGGGGTTAATGGAAGAGAGAGGGAGGCTTTGGGGGTCAGGAAGGAGAGAGAGAGAGAGAGAGAGAGAGAGAGAGAGAGAGAGAGAGAAAAGGGTACTTGGGGGGGTAGAGATAGGGAAGACGGGTGTGGGGCATGAGGTGAACGAGGAGAGGCTAGAGATGGGGGACAGACCGGTGGGAGTTAAATGGAGAATTTGAATTTGATACATTTACTGAGATACACAATACTGTACATATAAAAATAGTAGTTGTACAATATCTCAAAAGGAAGATGATACTTAGGTAGTCATCTTCCCGAGCCTATTAATGTATTATATTAGATTACAATATACTGTACGTGTGATTGGTCAATAATTTTAAATTGGACTAATTAGTAATCTTATATACAGTAATACATGTATTAAACTGTACAGTGAGTATAAAGAGTGCTGTTGTATGTAGTTACATGGAATTTGTTTGAGCATACTGATATATACCATATGTATATACATATTCACGTACACAAGATCGGTGAATGGAATAGGAAACAGAGGTCACAAACAGTAATACATTTGTACACACATAAAACTTATACATAGTGATCTACATATACATCCAGGAAAAACGCATTGTAAATACAAGTGTGAGGCTACAGAGTGTGGGTGCGGGAGAGGGAGGCTGCGGCGACCGGAGTCCCCAGATTATGGGGGAAGGGTTGGGATTAGCAGGTCACCACCAAACCTTACCCCCTCCCCTGGGTCCCCAACCACCAACCGCCACCACACCGCTCCCACGCTGTGCCCTTGGTGTATAGCATACTGTACATATTAGTTTAAAATGTTGTACATTGATTAATTTATGGAGTTGAGAGGTATATGCGGGAGGGGGGGTGAGTTGGGGGGATGGTAGTCAAATGGTGGGTGACAGAGCGACTTGGAGGCGTTTTGTCTGCGGCCACCCTTTGCGGGATTGAGCAAGGCCACCGAGATAGGCCTGATAGATGTTCTGCTACGTCAACACTACGTCACGACCTTAGGTCCTTCCAAGTTCCAATGCCGTATTGGCAACTCGACCACGAGTCTAACTGGTAACTTGTCAGTGTGATTTATTGGAGCGTGACGGTAGCATACCACACCTGTGTATCTTTATTCATTAGAATTATTCATGGTTTCTTTGACTCCCAGGCTTGTTAACTGCTATCTGCAATAATGCCAAGCAAGTGTTGTGTGCCATTCTGCAAAGGAAACTATGAAAATGGCCCCTCGGTGTGTATTTTCTCGTTTCCTAAAGACAAGGAACTTACGGACGAGTGGACAAGGGCAATAAAACGGGATAATTTGTCACCTCATCAGTACAGCAGGGTAAGTAAATGTATTATTTTTATAGTCCCATGATTTCATTCTAAGATTATTAACCTTTAGATAATATGTTGATTGCCAGATATTGACGAAAGGGTTAAAAACTTGGTGACCCGAAGTGAACATGCGGTGGGTTAGTGAGGTGACCTTGGTAGCCTTAATGGCGGAGGTCGCGGGGTCACAGTAGCCTATAGCGCATTTTAGACGACTTAAAGAAATTAGATAATATATGCACCGATATACATGTAGTTGAGGAATGTTCCCGGTGTTCTTCGTTATAACATGGACATTGATACATATCACAATCGTATTATTATCAGTTTACTGCATTAGTAAACAATGAACTAAAATTGCCTAATTTTCCATTTTCTGTAAAGTGCACTCTCCGTTTGATACAAAGCTTCATTTATCATTTATTTATCTGAGTAATGTAGTATTTGTTATAGCATGCAGGATGTTGCCTCTGCTATTTGTAATACCAGCATAATGCATTATAACCAACGTTAGCCACAGTAATTATGTCAACTAAAAAAAAACGATAGTTCCCCCATTTTAATTTCCCATTTTCTCTAATGCGCGTTCTCCTAAAAACGATATATATATATTTTTTTATTTGATGAACGTGTCAGATGTTTCTTGTTATAGCATACCTATAATAGTCGTATGACCAGACTGATGTAGTATTAAAGTTAGCAACAGAATTTTTTAGAACTATAAATTGTTCAATATTCCCTAATGTTGGGGATGTTATATAATTACACTCATTATTATTTTTTACTCAAACGTATACACGCATGAAAAAATAAATATATAAATTACAGCAGCCACCTTTGTACAGGTGTGTGATTTACACTTTCGGCCAGAGCAGATAGAGAGGGAAACATCATACTTTGATGAGAAAACAGGGAGGAGACTTACAGCAAAATTAGGCAGGCCAAGACTTAGGAAGGGGGCAGTTCCTTCAAAGTTGCCTAACTGTCCCTCCTATCTTTCAACAACTACTTCCTTGAGAGAATCTCCAGATACAAGGAGATACAGAAAGGAAGAAGGTGCAAAATCCGTACCGGTAAATCAAAGAAATATAGGCACAGAGATAACACTTAATGTATTGATGGATGAAGATGCCTTCCTTCCTATGAACAACTGTAATGAAGGTCATAACATAGAACAAATTCAAAGAATGCTACTGTGGGCTTCCACAAATGCGTTGCTAAATAATTTCTGTGCAAAATTAAATGATCTCATAAATCAAAATAAAAAGACAGGGAGAAAAAGGAAGCTACAGACACTGACGTAAGGTAAAGTTAGGTTAGGGTAGGTAACAAAAACCAGACAGCCTGTAAATATTATCCCAGGTGGCTCAATTACCATCATACTCCTGTTAACTTATAGTCAGAATTTCATCATTGCTCATAAACAATGATGTACTGCATTTTATCGCCTGGGGCAGCACTGTAGTGTGGTGATGGAAGAGAGTGTGAGTGTAATGTTTTAAGTGCAATATAATGAGAAAGTGGACGTCCGTGGAGTGATGCGGTTGATAGTAATGAGAATGGTATCATGTAATGGTTTTGTTTCTGTGAGAAGTGAAGTGGGCAGTTTAATGATGTATGTCTATAGTAGCCGCAGCGAGAAATGAACGCTGTGGTGGGGCAGGCGGGATGACCTGGGATTCCCCCATTGTTGCCATATCCACATGTCACCGACCATAGAGGTAGGATGTCACCGACCATCGGCCACCGCTGCAGCCCCGCTCCATGATCCTTACCCTGTGTCTCTGGCTTTCTCTTTCTCTCTCGGTTTCTATATAAACTGGTGTATTTCCGAAACTAATTATGAAATTATTATGACTTTTGTTCCACACCACCACTGAGGTAAAAATCAAGGAGAGTTTTCTGTATAAAGGTTTCCCCCCCCTCCTAAATGTGGCATATGAGCGGGGGAGTGCGGCCTTGCCGATACCTCCGCCTGACCTATAATTATACACTCGCCAGAACTGACCTGCCCTCAGACAAGGGGGGGGAAACCTTTATACAGAAAACTCTCCTTGATTTTTAACTCAGTGGTGGTGTGGAACAAAAGTCATAATAATTTCATAATTAGTTTCGGAAATACACCAATTTATATAGAAACCAAGAGAGAAAGAGAAAGCCAGAGACACAGGGTAAGGATCATGGAGCGGGGCTGCAGCGGTGGCCGATGGTCGGTGACATCCTACCTCTATGGTCGGTGACATGTAGATATGGCAACAATGGGGGAATCCCAGGTCATCCCGCCTGCCCCACCACAGCGTTCATTTCTCGCTGCGGCTACTATAGTTTAAATTCATAGCCAAATGTCTACACAAGTTGTACGTGGCGAGCAAATACTTTTAGGAAGTACACAGACGATACAAGTAAAGGTTCAGCGGGCTGAGAGCGCGGTGTGGAGAGGAGAGTCGGACCAAGGCCTTCTAAAATTAGAAGGCCTTGTGGTGGGGGGGACGGTAAGCCGTGACGTACTTATAGGTACTACTTAGGTAGGTCCAGGTAGTGTTGGGTCAGCTTTGGTCGGGAGAGGTCATGCTGTGTCTTCAATAACAATAAGGACGGAAAAACATTGTATTATATATTGATATTTACATTATTTGTATGTTTTATTAAAGTAATAATGCCTTACATGTGTTGTGTTCCCAGATGTAAGGGAAATTATAAAAATGGAACAAAAGTAAGTGTATCTTCCCGCAAGATAAAGAACTTGCCTCCACGTGGCTACGTGCCATTAAGCGCGACCAGTTCACTCCAAATCGCAACAGCAGGGTAAGTACAACATTATTTTCTGTTCATTATTATCAGAAAAGTGTAGAGAGTACAGTGAGAAGCTTTAAGTCATCGTAGTTGTACTGAATATAAGAAAAATGAGGCCTTAGCCATGCTAGGGTGTAGGACCAAAGCCATTACACAGACGTGGCTGGAGCTGGATAAGAGAGGAATATATAACCCTTCATTTTTCCTACATATCTCCACAGCTTTCCTCTATAAAGAAACTGAATCGAATTCAAACGAAATCTGCATTACCTTGTTCACCCCGTATATAAGAGGCCCAATATAATACCTTCAGTATACCATCAATATAATACCCCAATACACAGTAAGATTCTAAGTATAACACCCCAATATACTAACAATATTACAGCCCCAATATACCACCAATGTAACACCCCAATATACCACCAATATAACACCCCAATGTAATACCAGCAATATAACATCCCCAATATACCACCAATATAATATCGCAGTATACCACCAATATAACATTACAATATACCACCAATATAACATTACAATATACCACCAATATAACATTACAATATACCACCAATAAAACAGCCCCAATATACCACCAGTATAACAGCCCCAATATACCACCAATATAACAGCCCCAATATACCACCAATATAACAGCCCCAATATACCACCAATATAACAGCCCCAATATACCACCAATATAACATCACAATATACCACCAATAAAACAGCCCCAATATACCACCAATATAACAGCCCCAATATACCACCAATATAACAGCCCCAATATACCACCAATATAACAGCCCCAATATACCACCAGTATAACAGCCCCAATATACCACCAATATAACAGCCCCAATATACCACCAATATAACAGCCCCAATATACCACCAATATAACAGCCCCAATATACCACCAATATAACAGCCCCAATAAACCACCAATATAACAGCCCCAATATACCACCAATATAACAGCCCCAATATACCACCAATATAACAGCCCCAATATACCACCAATATAACAGCCCCAATATACCACCAATATAACAGCCCCAATATACCACCAATATAACAGCCCCAATATACCACCAATATAACAGCCCCAATATACCACCAATATAACATCGCAATATACCACCAATATAACATCGCAATATAACAGCCCCAATATACCACCAATATAACAGCCCCAATACGTATATGATTTTATATATATATATATATATATATATATATATATATATATATATATATATATATATATATATATAAAATTATGCCAGATTTCAGATGTCACTACATACGTTTCTTTTGTAGTAACTCTTCTTTTACCATTGTAAATTTTTCACGTGAATAAAATTATGAGTAACAATAAGTCTATTAATATATAATATCATTTAAACAATACACACACACACACACACACACACACACACACACACACACACACACAACAAAGAGGCAGAACCTTGACCGCGTCCTGACCACGCACCTTGCCCCTGACCTACGCGGCTGACGTCACAAGAGGATTGGAGAGGCCTTCTAATTTTAGAAGGCCTTGACCTCCCACGTCTCCCTTTGTCTCTCACACTTTTGTTTATATCGATTTAACCATCTACCTGTCTACTAGATTACTTGCCTTTCTGTCAACTACTTACCTACCTTCCTTCATGCATATACATAGTGATTCTTTACCTACCAGCCTACTTACCTACTGGCCAACCTAACTATACCCTTTCTCAGGAAACATGAATGAGAGAATTTTACAAAGCCTTTGCCAAAATCGGAACACGAGTGACCGTGTGAAGGATTAAGAGGTCCCCTCGGGATTCTTAACCTTCCTCCTTCCCTCTTCCGTTTTCTTTCCTCTACACACACACACACACACACACACACATACACACACACACACACACATACACACACACACACACACACATACACACACACACACACACACGACGCTTAAATAATAAAACAATGTGTAGCCTCTATTTATCTGTCAGTGTCCTGATATCGGTCCATATGAGGAGGGATGGAGGATGGGAGTGGCCCGGGTCGGAATGTGAGGAGGGGTTGGGAAGCCATGAAAGATGAAGAAAAATTATTTTATTTTAGTTTATTGTTTTATTACTATTCTTTATGAAAAAACATAAACTGATTTACAATAATATTACTGATCGAAGGATCAACAGTAGCATTTCCTTTATAAATATTCATTATATTCTAAAATTTACATTGAAAATACAATCTCTCTCTCTCTATCACTCGATATTCATGTCTCCCTCATCTAAACCTTCTTCACTGGTGGAATCCCCCTGCCCCCATCCCATCACTATGAAAACACACGCACACACACACACACACACACACGCACACACACACACGCACACACGCACACACACACACACACACACGACGCTTAAGTAATAAAACAATGTGAAGTCTCTATTTATCTATCAGTGTCCAGCAGGGGCGCACCAAGGAATTTTCTAAGGGGAGGTCCTCATTTGCCAGTTTCCTGAAGTTTACATATAAGTTTTATAGTTCTATGTTGTGTATATATATATATATATATATATATATATATATATATATATATATATATATATATTATGATAGAATGATAGATTTTTTGGTAGGTCGTCAGTTATTTAAAAAAACGTGTGTGTGTGTGTGTGTGTGTGTGCAAATGTTGTGTATGTGGGCAAAAAGCTATAGTCTCACCAATCTTAAACCCAGGTTTGGGTGGAGTCTGGCGCTGGGTGCAGCCATGCCATACTTCCTAAACGAGCGATGAGTAGATTCTGTTATATATGTAATAGGCATCACAGATAGGTACACACATACTAATACAATATAAACGTAAGTATTCTAGCATATAAAAGGAAGGTAAACATGTAATGCATATGGCTCTTGTACATCAATAAAGAAACGTGGCATACATATTTTACAGTGTTGCTGAAAAAAATGTAGTTACTTTTACCGACTTTCACGGTAGTTCTAAGTTGGGTAAGTAATGTAACAATTACGTTTATAATATAATTTGAAGGAATCAGTAGAACATACGCTATTTTCTTAATAGAAATAAATAAGTTAAAACACTCACGAGCGGCAACACCAGGCCCATACTGGGAGTTAATCCATTGGAGGGAGATTTAAGCTTCTGTCAGGTACTTCCACTATTCACTTTCTATGTTGATGCAGACACAATGGCAGCTACGCCAACTCGCTCGCATCTACATAGTCAAGCCAAAGAAATGGCCTTCAACGTAAGCCAGTATTTTCTGCAGGAGAAGCAGTACGGAGGAATTTTCGATGATGTGTCAAGGGCAATTCATCGAACAGCTGCAGCAACAGGACTTAGCAAGAGCAGGATTGAAGCAATACGCAGAGAAGCAAGAGATAATGAAGAAAACAACTCTCCAGAGTTTACGTCTCCCAAGAAAATCATTCTCACCTCTTCTGATGAGGAGGATTCATGATAATTTCTTACATGCTGTAAGAGAAGAGGAATAGGCCTATCGGGGAAACCTCTTAAAAAAAAAAAAAAAAAACGCGCCGTGACTTTTACCTCTTGGGTGGTGTGGAAAGAAAGTCTAAGTTTTAATATGTAGAGTGTAATTTAAAGGCTATAACCAGGTAAAAAATCATAAATTATATGAGAGAGAGAGAATGCGACTTTTAAATTCATTATTTTGATTATATTTATAACTTAAACTAGTTTGTCTTTACACACACACACATACACAAACACACACACACACACACACACACACACACACAGAAGTGGGTGAAGTCATGTCAGGCCAGGTGGCGAGATGGGAGCGGACGAACTCTAACGGTGTCAGGTCAGCCACTAGCCAATGAGAGTATAGGAAACAAGGCAACGCTGTACGCCGGGAAATCCCCGGCTAGACTCCACCCAAACCTAGGTTTTAGATTGGTGAGACTATAGGTGAAGAGAGGGGATGGGGATGGATAGGAAGGCAGGAAGGATGATGCTTTGAGTTCAGGGGGGGTAGGTCTGCATGCTAGAGAGAGAGAGAGAGAGAGGTGAGGAGTGACCACTTGTCCCCTGGGAATGACCAGCCCCCCCCCTCTCTCTCTCTCTCTCTCTCTCTTTCAAGGTTCTGTAGTAGTGAATAATAATGTCAATGCAAAGTATAACTTAACTGTGATATAAGTATTATAAAATAAATAAAACATTGGAATATATTTATTGAGAACAACTACAAGAAGTCCCCTCGTGACGTCAGCATGTGGAACTGTCATTAATTCCCTGTGGGCCAATTAACGTTCACCTTCATACATGTCTACACTCTTCTGCCACAATATTCGCCATAGATTCCACAATATTTCTCCTCATATTTACTTTCCAATACAAAGCATACCATTAGTCATGATAATGATTGCACACACACACACACACACACACACACACACACACGAGAGAGAGAGAGAGAGAGAGAGAGAGAGAGAGAGAGAGAGAGAGGGTAGATGGGGGAGGGAGGAGGGAGACAAGAAAGGACGGAAGCAGAGGTTTAGAGAGAGTCAGTCAGGAGGTGCTGTGACCTGAAATGGCAACTTACAAATTCTTGATGACAGGCGAATCAAGCTCAAAAAAAATAAAATAAAATAAAATAAAAGGAATAATATGCTATTAAATCTAAATATACAACGAATAACTGGTCCAATATTTTTCGTTTATTTTTAGCGCTTTGTAACAAAAAAAAAAAAAAAAAAAAAAAAAAGTTGCATCCAAAAACAGGAACCACAGTTCATATTGACCTGTGAGCATAGCGGGTCACTTATACCCATTCACTGATTGTGTGTGTGTGTGTGTGTGTGTGTGTGTGTGTGTGTGTGTGTGTGTGTGTGTGTGTGTGTGTGTGTGCGCGCGCCTCTTGCCCTCAGGGTTGTCCCTGGCCAGCTTGTACTCCCACAGGTCGTTAAATCAGATGCCTTCGGCCTTTGACAGTGACTTTGGAGTAAAACAGACGATATTCTACATTCGTTTTTCCTGAGACAGACTATACCTACTTTTCACAGGCCCATCAACCAGCAGTATTTTCCCCTGCCTACCTTCTTACAAAATTCCCACGTAAAGACTCCCACCCTTCTTTCTTCCTCCTGCACTTTTCCTCTCCTCCTTTCCTTCCTGCCCTCCATCCCTCCTCTTGTACTTCGCCTCTCTCTCCACCAGTAGTCACTCCACGTAATGACAATCCATCTCATCTGCATATTTTTATTTTCTCACCCAGGTTTTTATTTTGCCATGTCAACTAATTTCCTCTATCTCTGTATCACCTGTCTTTGTCCCCCTCCTCTCCCCCTCTCCCTTCCCCTATACTCATCTCCCTCTCTCCACCTCTCTTCCCTCTTCCTTCTTCATCCTCTCTCAACTTTTCTAACTTCCCCACTCCCCTCTCTTCCCTATTCCTTCTCTCCCTCCTATCGCTCCCTCAGCTTCCTCCTCCCTTTCCCTTATCGACCCCATCCCCTACACCACTTTCCCTTTTTTGCTCCCCCACAGCCTCCCTCTCTCTCTTTCCTCTCTCATCCTCATCCTGCTTCTCCTACCTTCCTCGTCATTCTCCCACCTCACATTCTTTTTAATCCCTCAGTCTTCCTCGTCTCTTTGCCCTATCCTCCCCTACCCTTACACCCCCTCGCATCACCATCACAACCTCCCACACCCCTCTCCCCTCCCCACACTCCGTTCTCTCTCCCTCTCCCTATTATATCCTCCCCCTCTCCCCCAGCCCGAGCACTTAGGTTATTGAAATCTGGTCGGCATTTTTGTGTTGGTGGTGCCATACACTTAGGGAAGGATGCCACTCCCACGGTATGCAATCTGCTTACTTGATACACACTCACCATCAAGACGTATACCCCCCCCCCTCTCTCTCTCTAAAATCCCCCAAAATAACTCCTCTCTCAATCCCCTAATGACCAATCTCTCAATCTCCTTTCGGCCAAATTTCAACTCACCCGTCCAGATTTCAGCACTTCCTTTATCTCTCAGTCTCTTTCTCTCCTCCTCAGCCCCTCTTTCAACCTCCTTAATCTTGTAACCTCTTTTTCATTTTTTTTTAATAACCCTTCACTCCATCCCCTAATAACGCTTTCTAACCCCCATAACTACTCTCCCAGTCCCAGCCTTATTCTCATTCGTTTTCTCTCTCAACACATTTTCTCTCACCATTAACACACAAATCCCCTGCCCGTTGCTCCACCTACTTTTCCGCCAACAACCCCGCTCTCACAACCCTTCAACTCCCAGTAACCCCTCTCTCAACCCCTAACAACTCCTGTCTCAACCTCTTAACCTCTATCTCAGCCCCTTGATTTCTTTTCGCAAACTCCTTATCGCCAAATTCGCGGCCACCCGTCCAGAATTCAGGATGTCCTTTACCCGCACATTTCCTGGGCAGGGCGAGGGGCCTTTTTCCGTGTGGCTGTCTTGGCCTCTCTTGGCGGCTGCTGCTGCGTCCACAAAAACCCGGCCCCGTACCTGAATTAATTTATCTCACGTTCGGGGATCATTCTTTACCCTCCCGGTTCTTTTGTTGGCGAGTTGAGTAAATCTTTCTGTAGATAATAAGAATAATACGAAGTACATGCAAGAGTACTGGAGTAAGCTGAGGTGTTTACGTCAACTCCTTCTATAGCAGAATAAAACCGTCTGCAGGTAGCCAGAATAATAAACAGGTAAAATAAGAGACTACAGTAATGCAATAAACAGTGTTCGATCCTATAATATACAGGTAAAATAAGAGACTACCGTAATGGGATAAACAGTGTTCGATCCTATAATATACAGGTATAATAAGAGACTACCGTAATGCAATAAACAGTGTTCGATCCTGTCAGTACCAGCAGTCCTTCCTAAGCTGAATAAAACCGTTTGTAGTTAACATGGATAACGTCAAGAAGAAATCCATTCCCGTCCCCGAATTAATTTATCTCACGTTCAGGGGTCATTTTTTACTTTGTCGTTTTCCTGCCACGGCTGAGTAAAAATCGTCTGCAAATACCATGAATAACGTGTAAGATTCGTCCCTCACATCTGAATTAATTTATCTCACGTTCAGGGGTCATTCTTTACCTCGTTCCTTTCCTGCCACGGCTGAGTAAAAATCGTCTGCAAATACCAAGAGTAACGTGTAAGATTCGTCCCTCACATCTGAATTAATCGCTTCAGCATGATGGTGTTGGCATGTTAGTGTTGGCTTGCTTCTTTTATTCTTTCTACCACCAGGCGATCTGATTCATCTTTGTGGAGACTCTTGCAACTGCTGTAACTCTCCCTCCCTCCCTCCCCCTCTTCCCTCCTTCCCCTCCTGAGTGAGGTGGAGGGGGGAAGAGGGAGGGGGAGGCCAAGGATGAGATGGAGGGATGGGGTGGAGAGGTATATGGGAGAGGGGGGGGTGAGTTGGGAGCAGGGCAGTGAAATGGCGGGGGACAGGGCGACTTGGAGGCTATTTGTTTGTGGCCCGCCACCCCAAACGGGATTGAGGCGTCTGGCAATAGATAGATAGAGAAGTAATGCATAAGACTGCTTGTTTAGTTGCATCATCCGCCTTCCATCTACCAAACAGCAACCAAACCTGGCTGAATATTTAAGTGGAAAATATGAAAAATGTTAAATCAGACAAAAGTGAACTGTAATATACTTTGGTTATGGAGAAACCTGCCCATAATCCTATATAAATAGTTGCCCTGGCGTTTGTGTCCCTACTCAGTAACGACTCTTCTCACAACGCACTACCACCCCGCCTTACTCGTACACACTCTGGCACCTTATCTCCCCACCTTGTTATAGGTCTGCCTCTCTTCTTGTTTGTACTGTATAATTTCACACTTTTTCGCCCTCCAACACTACTCCCCCTTCTCTCTCTCTCTCTCTCTCTCTCTCTCTCTCTCTCAATCTTCCTCAGCTTCCTATCCCTTTGTCTTCCTCTCCCCTTCCCCCACCCCCCTTCCCTGCTCTTCACCTGGTACAGTCATGGACAAAGAAACCTGGACACTCAGGGGCTGAGCTGATAGTTTCTTTTTCCTTTTCGATTTTTCCACTAAATCTTCGTCCATATGAACCGTACCCCCCCATCCCCTTCCTTCCCTCACCTCCTCCCCGTCCTACCCATATGACCCGGGAAGGCTGGCCATTCCCAGGGGACACGTGGACACTTCTCACCTCTCTCTCTCTCTCTCTCTCTCTCTCTCTCTCTCTCTCTCTCTCGCTCTCTCTCTCCCTCCCTCCCTCCCTCTCTCTCTCTCTCTCTCTCTCTCTCTCTCTATATATATATATATATATGTGTGTGTGTGTGTGTGTGTGTGTGTGTGTGTGTGTGTGTGTAATTATTATCATGACTATTTCATGGCATGCTCTGAATCGGAAAGTAAAGATGAGGAGAAATCTAAACACTTGCTTCCATCCTTTCTTCTCCCCCTCCTCCTTCCCCCATCTACCATCTCTCTCTCTCTCTCTCTCTCTCTCTCTCTCTCTCTCTCTCTCTCTCAATCTAAACCCTTGCTTCCGTCCTTTCTTCTCCCCGTCCTCCCTCCCCCATCTACCATCTCTCTGTCTCTGTCTGTCTTATATATATATATATATATATATATATATATATATATATATATATATATATATATATATATATGTGTGTGTGTGTGTGTGTGTGTGTGTGTGTGAGTGTTTGTGCAATTATTAGCATAACAAATGGCATGCTCTGAACTGGAAAGTAAAGATTAGGAGAATTGGCGAAAATGGTGGCAGAAGGGAGTAGGCAAGTATGAAGGTGGACGTTAATTGGCCCGCAGGGAAATAATGACAGTTCCACATGCTGACGTCTCGAGAGGATTTCCTGCAGTTGTTCCCTCTAAATATGTTGCAGTGTTTTAATTTGTAATGCTTATATCACAGTAAAGGCATGCTTTGCACTGACATTATTATTCACTCCAGAATATTGAGAGAGAGAGAGAGAGAGAGAGAGAGAGAGAGAGGGACAAGTGTTCACTCCTCACTTCTCTCTCTCTCTCTCTCTCTCGTATGCAGATCCAAAATCAGGAGGAGTCGCCTCTCATGGGCCAACCAGCCTACTGCAGTTGTTTTCTTTAAATATATTCCTAAGTTTTATTTTATAATACTTATATCACAATAATAAAGGCATACTTTGCACTGACATTACTATTCACTCCTACAGAATCTTGAAAAAGAAAGAGAGAGAGAGAGAGAGAGAGAGAGAGAGAGAGAGAGAGAGAGAGAGAGAGAGAGAGAGAGAGAGAGAGAGAGAGAGAGAGAGAGAGCAGCTGAAGATGAGCTTCTCATATGTGTGTGTGTGTGTGTGTGTGTGTGTGTGTGTGTGTTAGCAGAGTAGCCGTAGGGAAGAGGGAGGGATGGGTTGTGATCGGAAAAATGTAGGGAGTTGCTTGTGTCAAGGATGCACACACACACACACACACACACACACACACACACACACACACACACACACACACACACACACACACGGTTCAAGGTCGGCGGATTAGCGAACTGGCGTGTATGGGGGCAGGGAAGGGGGGAGGGGGAGTGCAGCCTGGCAGGTGCTATGAAGAGAGGGTAAACGGGATTGGGGGTGGGGGGGATGGGGGAAAGGAGTCGTGAACGAAGAGTGACGGACAAGCCGGGGGAATAGAGAAAATATGACATTTGCCTCGCCTCACCTGTCCAGGTTTCTCTGTCCATGACTGTACGAGGATTTATGGTGTGCGTCTTAGCGTGCGTCCTGAGGTTGACGTATGCGTCTCCCTGCCCGCCTCACACCACCACACTACACCTTTACACCACACCACGCGTCTCCCTGCCCGCCTCACACCACCACACTACACTTTACACCACACCATGCGTCTCCCTGCCCGCCTCACACCACCACACTACACTTTACACCACACCATGCGTCTCCCTGCCCGCCTCACACCACCACACTACACTTTACACCACACCATGCGTCTCCCTGCCCGCCTCACACCACCACACTACACTTTACACCACACCATGCGTCTCCCTGCCCGCCTCACAACACCACACTACACTTTACACCACACCAGTTGCCTGATATTCTACCTCAGACCCTCACATGGCCGCGTCTCCTCTAGCATTACATTCTAGCTACGTGTAATGTCAGACGATTATATGGAGATGATAGTGAGTCATAGGAGCCTCAAGTGGATGTATGCGTCTCCCTGTCCGCCTCACAACACCACACTACACTTCCCTACACTTTACACAATACCGATTACCTGATATCATCCCTGTCTTTACCCTTAACCAACACAACACCCTGTTCACTTCAGCTAGGCGTAAAGTTGCCGTCTCTCCATCTCAAGCAGTGCCTCATTCATTTTCACCCTTTAGGCATCCTCCTCTTCGTCTTTCTCCTACGCTTCTCATTTACGCTCAGGTGATCTACGTATCATGAGTACTTTTATACCTTTCCTCCTCGTACGTACTTATTCCACCCTTCTCTGCTCTTACTTACTTATTTTCCCCGCTCCTCCTCATCCCACTCATACCTTTCCACTCTTCAGTATTTCCTCCCACCTCCTCTTCCTGAACCTCTTTTGGATTTTCTCCCCCTCCCATCATCATCATAATTATCATCATTATCATCATCATCATCATCATTTCCTTTCATCATTAGCTAACTAATTCCCTCCTCTTCCTCCTTCTTCATCCCCTCCTCCTCCTTCTCCTTCTTCTTCTACTTCTCTTCCTCCTCCTCCTCCTCCTCCTCCTCTACAGTGTCATACGCCAGGTACCCTTCTACGCCTCCCACCTACGCACGAGTACCTTCTCATTCTCTTGTACTCTTAGGCCTTTATGAATTCTCTGGGCGTTTTAATGAGCTTGGGATAAGAGAGAGAGAGAGAGAGAGAGAGAGAGAGAGAGAGAGAGAGAGAGAGAGAGAGAGAGAGAGAGATGGGGGGGACAGTTCACCCTTATCCTCTTCCATTATCAATATTCTGGATCTCATCTGAAGAAGAGATCAAAGCCTATCTTCCCTATCAAGACAAGTTAAGTGGAAGAGAGAGAGAGAGAGAGAGAGAGAGAGAGAGAGAGAGAGAGAGAGAGAGAGAGAGAGAGAGAGAGAGAATGAAATCAGGACGAAAGTGAAAGATACAGGGAAGGGAAGGGACACTGCAGACAAGGGAATGAGGAAGATGAGGAGGAACAGAGGAGGAAGGAGGGAAGAAAGAATTTAGATGGATTCACAAGATTACAAGGAATTACTGATGAGAGAGAGAGAGAGAGAGAGAGAGAGAGAGAGAGAGAGAGAGAGAGAGAGAGATTTTTTAAATCTACGGTAATCGTCACTAATTCACTGCTTTATATATACATACAACATAATTGCACTAAATTGGGTAAATAAAGGCGTGACATGATACAGTAAGGGCAGAATTAGTACGTATTAGTGCATATTTAAATACTGATTGATATTAGCAGAGTTAATCTGTTTATCTATAGCCAGACGCCATAATTCCGTAAAGGGTAGCCGTTTGTCTCTGAGTTAGTGGTTTTACGAGGAGGAACACTAATCCTACGCCAACCCACCTGTTAACACATAGGGAACACGTAAAGGCTGGTTATATGGTTACCACCCAGCGCTGTAAATTGTTTCCTGGCTTACAGGAAACCATTAGGCTGACGCTCAATGTAAAGTCGCCTAAAATGGAATGAGTAATGAAAAGTGAGAGGAAAGATCAAGTGAGCGAATGACGGTCGCCACCACCTACCACCAAACCTAATCCAACCTATGACAGCAATCTCTCAATTTTAAAAGCAAGTGTTGGGGACGCAAGATATGGCCAGCTACTGGTAGACGTCAGTGGAATAATTATTCATTCTAAATCCTCAGCATTCATTGTCTTTATAAAAATGCCCAGTAGCTATGGCACGGTACTCCAGGAAAAATAACAAATAACCTGTGAAAGACTCATTTCGATGGAAAATATGAAAAGGCCGCGCGTGTTTGGTAATGAATTAATGAAAAACCACAGCAATACCAACCCTGATTCCACTATGGCTTAAGTTTAAT
Source organism: Coenobita brevimanus (assembly GCF_032717465.1). Classification (NCBI taxonomy): domain Eukaryota; kingdom Metazoa; phylum Arthropoda; class Malacostraca; order Decapoda; family Coenobitidae; genus Coenobita; species Coenobita brevimanus. Next base: position 19,702 of record NW_027643514.1, read on the forward strand.
GTGTACTAAAAAAAAAAAAAAAAACAGCAGTACCAACCTTGATTCCACTGTGGCATGTTAATGTGTACTGCCGAGAGTCCCAGCCACAAGAATGTGTAGCAGTTCAGTCATGGATGGTAGATAACTTGGTGAAGAGGTGGACACGGCCAGAGTTAAGTCACTAGCAGCTGCAGTCCTTTACTCACATGTTATGATGAGGCATTTAAAGGAGAAGGTTGACAAATGAGAACGTAAACAAACTTCTAAATCAGTGTTTATACACTTTATTTCCTTATCAGTCTTCGTTCGGGTACTCTAGATACTAATGTTTCGTTATAGCGTACACTTTTAATGGTGAAAATAGCTTATTCCTAGAGGTTTTTGTGGTAATTTTCAGACGGCACATAAACACATCCTTCCCGACGAACAACTCTGTGATTTATGGACAGTGTTCGGATGGCCTCCTTGTGTTGATGTTTATATATATTTTTTCCATTAGATCAAGTGAATTTTCACACATTACACCACATTTCTGTTTCAAGATATTTTTAAAAGTGTTGTGATAAATAACGACATCAGATATTCCCTCCCAGTGAACCAGATTATCAAAGCTTGTATTATGGTGTAAAGGAATCGACCTCTGCCGAAAGAATTTCTTAACCATATTTTTTAGCAGAAAATGAATACTAATCATTGTTATCCCTCTGGACCTTTGATCAACATGTATTAATATTTTTACTGCTGAACTTATATGGTGGAATATAATCTGGTAGAATTTAAGGAATTTAGTATGTGTTAAGAAATGAGATGATGTAAACATAACAACGTGGGGCATTTCCGGTGTTTCACCCCAGCTGACTTCACGGGATTTTATTCAGTAAGAGTGAGTGTTAGAACCCTTAGAATGTTACTGGGAGAGACGCTGACATGTACTGAAGGAAGAGTGAAAGAATAAAGGGGAAAATGAATGAAGGGGAGAATGTATTGACAAAATGAATGGAAAAATAAAAGGACATACTGGAGGGAAGAATGAAAAAATGAAAATGAAGGGAAGGATGAAAGAACGTCAAAGTGAAGGGAAGAATGGAAGAAGGACAAAATGCAGGGAAGAATAAAAGAACGACAAAGTGTAGGGAAGAATGAAAGGTTAAATAAAGTAGTACAGATAATGAATACACCCAACCCATTCACTACAATGCCGTGTTGTTTGGGTGTATTCTCGCTGCCTTCACACGATTATATTCAGTACATGAGAGGCCTTTGGTAGTGAAGGGGTTAATGAAGGCTGTATCAAACCCAGCCAGACAGAAAAGAGTCATGGAAGATAAATAAAATCGTCCGTAGGCAACAAGAATGAAGGAGAAAATAGTGATAAAGCAGTTGGAAGAAATGCATAAAGGGTGGAAGGATGAGGGAAAAGGAAATACTGAAGATATACATTAAAGCAGTAGTATTCTGTGTGTGTGTGTGTGTGTGTGTGTGTGTGTGTGTGTGTGTGTGATCCCCCAAATATCACAAGTTTTTCAAGGGCATGGTTGTTGGTGTAATGCGACCTGTGTAAAATGTGCAATTACATGTGCAGCTCTGACACCTAATAATGTTAATTGTGTTGGCAATGGACAGGGTTGGGAAAAGTGCATCTCAGACATTATATACCTGATTCACCAAGTTATGTGTGTTGTGAAATGCTGACTGATTAAATACTGAAGGATATATGCAACTTTTATGCCGAGAATAGTATATAAATTGTATGTGTGTGTGTGTGTGTGTGTGTGTGAGAGAGAGAGAGAGAGAGAGAGAGAGAGAGAGAGAGAGAGAGAGAGATTCTTGTAATTTCGAGCTGGATATGCAAGCCAGTGTATCGCCCATTATCCTCCCCTCTTCTCCTTTATCCTCATATCTTCCTTCATCGTCCGTCCTCTTACTCTCCTTTATCATCAACCCTTCCCTCACCTTTCATCCTCTTCATTTCACTCCCTGTGTCTCTTTTCCTTCACTTTCCCTCCTCTTCTTCTGTCTTATCCTCATCCCTTCCTTCATCTTTCATCTTCTTCTCTCTCTCTGTCTCTCTTATTTCGTCTTTCATAATTCTTGTCCTTCTTTCTTTCTCTCTTCCTTCACCTTTTATCCACTTCTTCGCCACTTCCTCGTCCTTCCTCTCTCCTCACTGCGCCATAAACTACTTGAACTGGCCATGTCCTCTCTCACCTCTGCTTGCTCCTTGTCCCCTCTTCTTCTTCCTCTTTCTTTCTCTTTCTACTGCCTTCTCCTTCTTCCTTTGTCCTATCTCCTTGCTATTTCTCTGTTTCTCTTCTGTTTCCCTCCTTTTCTTTTCCTCTTTGTCATTCCATCTTCCTTTCTTCTGTTGTCCTCTCTTCTTCCTGTCTCTCTTCTTGTCCTCCGTCTCCCTCTTCCTCTTCTTTTCCTTCATGTCTTTCCCTCTTCTTTTCATGTTTTGTCCTGTCTTCTTCCCTTCTCTCTTCTCGTCTCCTTGCTCCATTTTCCTCCTTTCATCTGCTTTGCTCTCCCATTCTTAAGCTTAAATTGAAAAGTAAGTTGTTCATTTAAGTTTAAGGCCAAGTTATGTGGGAAAAAAAAAAAAAAGGGTAGTAAAGTCTGTGTGTTCGGTGTATCCGTGTAACTACGTACGATAACTTGTGTGTACCTCTCTCTCTCTCTCTCTCTCCATAAAACTCCCGACTCACTCACGACCACCCCGACCCCAGCCAGAGACAATCGAGCGTATATGTAGATGAACCTGGCGGGGCGGGGGGAGAGGGGAAGGTTTGGGGTTGGGGAGACGGTTTGTGGAGTGGGGTTGGGGAAGGAAGGTGGGGTGAAAGGTAGGAAGAAGAGAACAGAAGAACATAAGAACATAAGAAGAGAGGATAACTGCAGTAGGCCGGTTGGCCCATGCTAGGCAGCTCCTAGAAGAGTAACTGAACTACTAGAATGAGATAAGCATAGCAAAGAAGAAGGCTCTCCCCCGCCCTCCAAACCCTCCAGCCGAAGCCGGCAGGAAAAAGTCAGAAAGAACACCACGCCGTATAGAAAAACTGGCGTGGACATTTTACAGTAAAGTGTGAAAGGAGAATAGAGACTATCATAGTGTAACCTGAAAAGAAAAAAATTTTGAAGGAAGGAAAGGAGAAGGGTAGACTGGAAAGTGGGGGCAAAAAGAGAGGAAACATAGAGGGGGCGAAGGGGTTGGGGGGAGAGTTTGTAGAACATGGAGGAATAAAAGTGGGGAAGGGAAGGAGGGGGAAGGGGAGGAAAGGAGGAGGAGGGTCAGTATGTTCTGTACATTACCGGAGCACACGATTGAAGGGGAGGGGGACTGGTAGGAGAGGGGGAGGGGATGGGGCCAGGGGCTGTCACCGGCATCTCTCCCTCTCTCCGTCATCCCTCCTTCCTTCATATTCCCTCCATCTCCTCACACACACACACACACACACACACACACACACACACATTAATCGATGTATCACTTGAACACATTAATGTCTTGTTAAATTGGTGTAAACCATAACCGCATTATTTTCAAACCTAGTTTCACCGAGTGCGAACCGTAATGGAAAATAACACACGGGATAGAAATTAGACGTTCTTTATCTTAAACAGTGTTCGGATCTGCACACTGATCGTTCATCTCTGCAGCTCGCCTTCCTCTTTGTCATTCATTTCCATCATATTGTCCTGAGGCTGTTTCTATCATTCACATCCCCGATAACTAAGGGTGTATCTTTTGTACTATGAATAGTGAAACAAGACGAAGACATCCCCAACCTCTCTCCCCTGCCACAGCCCCCACCTTCCCCCCAGCCCCTGCCCCTCCTCCTGTCTATTCTTTCAAAGGCGGAATGAACAAGTGCTGTTGCTTAGTGTGATTAAATATTGTATTCCAGTAATTCTTATCATCTTTTCTTAACAAACTCATCGTGTTATAATTAAATATAGCTAAAAACTATACATAACTGAGCCGTAAAAAGTGGCTTATTGACTGTTATTAGTCTTGCTGTAAATCTGATCGGTAGCAACTTCAGTTGAGCTTGTGCATCGCGCATGTCTGTAGCATCAAGTGTACCAATGCTTCCGATGCACTCAGTGATTGAGAGGTGATATTTAATTTTATTTTCTAATATTAGTTGTCTAGGCTTGTGAAACTCTCAGAACCACTTTGTATTAATCCCGAAATGCAGATAGATTAGTCAGTAGCCTGTGTGGTTGTGTTTGATGCTTGTGGATTACGTAGCACGTTGGATTGTGGCAGGTGAGGTTACTGACTTGTGACACGAGACGGTTGGCACACCTGCGTTGCCCACCACGTGCCAGCTGCCCTGCTCCAACCAAAAAACTTGTTCCCGTCTCTTCCCGCAGGTGGCGTTGCAGAAGAAAGTATTCTTTAATTTGTGTGTGATATGCGTCTTGTCGTGATCTCCGAGAACAAGAGTGACTGTGGACCTGATGGCCTCGCTCTGGTGTGAAGAGACGGGGCCTGACTGAGGTCCTGAAGACTCTAAGGTGAACTGCCCGGCCGCCACCCCGACACCACCGGCAAGGTCAGCCATTTTGATCGTCCTACATTTTGTAAGCGCAGGCTTCTTGATAATTACCTCTTACTGTAACTTCCTTACCGGTTTAAACTGATTGCATTCATCATGTCGTTATTATCTGGATGTTCTATGGAATAGGGGAGGTATTATTATTATTATTGCTGTACAGTTAAATCATCAATTACGATAGTTAACGCTTACCTACCTGCCGGCTTGTGTCGTGCATGTTATTTTCTAAATGTGATAATGACAGTTTAGAAATGATTAGCTGGATTTTATATATTTTCTTCCCCCTCCCTTATATTCACTTTCTTCCTCTTCTTCGTCTTCTTCCTCTTCCTCATCTTCCTCTTCCATCTCATCCTGTTTCTTCCTCTTCCATCTCATCCTGTTTCTTCCTCTTCTCCTCTTCCTCTTCTTCTTCCTCTTCCTCTTCTCCCTCTTCCTCTTCTTCCTATTCTTCCTCTTCATCCTCTTTCACTTCCTCTTCTTCCTCTACCTGTTCTTCCTCTTCTTCATCTTTCTTCTCCCTCTTCCCTCTTCCCCTTCTCCCTCTGTCTCATCCTCTTCTGCTTCCATTTTTTCCTCGGTCTTTCTGTTCCTCTTCTTCCTCTTTCTCCTTCCTCTTCTTCCTCTTCCCTTTCCTCTTCCTCTTTCATTTCCTCTACCCCATCTTTCTCTTCCCTTTCCATTTGTTCGTCTTCCTGTTCCTCTTCCTCTTGTTCTTCCTCTTCCTTTTCCTCTCCCTTTTCTCTTCCTTCATTTCGTCCTTCCTCCTCCTCTTTCTCTTCCCCTTCTTCCATTTTTTTTCTCCTCCTCTTCTCGTTTCTCGTCATCCTCTTCCTCCTCTTCCTTTCCTTCCTCCTCTTCCTTTCCTTCCTCCTCTGCTTTTACCTCTTCCTCTTCTTCTCCTTCATCCTGTTCCTTTTCCTCCTCTTCCTCCACGTCTTCCTGCTATTCTTCCTCATCTTACACCTCTTCCTTCTTTTCTTCCTCCTTCTGCCTCTCCTTCCTCCTCTTCTTCCTCCTGTTCTTCCTCATCCTCTTCCTAATCTTCCTCCTCTTCCTGACCTTCCTTCTCTTCCTCTCCTTCCGTCTTTTATTTCTTTTTTTTTCCTTTCTCTTTTTCATTCATCTCATTTCCTTTTATTTTCTCCTACTTTCTTCTCCTCTTCTTTCCTCTTTCTCTTTGGCTCCCTTTTTCTTCTCCATTCTTTCTCCTTTCGTCTCTCTCCTCCATTTTTTTCTTCTCTTCTTCCTTCCGTTGTCTCCTTCCTTCTCTCATTTATTTCTTCTCTCCTTTCTTCTCTCTCATGTTCTTTCCTTTTTCTTCCTGCTCCATCATTCTTCTTCCTTACCTCCCCTTTCTTCACTCCTTTCTTTTCCTTCTTTCCATTCTTTTTCCCTCCAGTCTTCCTTCTCTCCTTTCTTCTTTCTTCCCTCCTTTCTTCTTTTTTCTCCTTTCGTCGTCCTTTCTTCCTTTTCCTTCATTCATCTTCCTTACCTTCTCTTTCTTCTCTTTTCTCTCCATTCTTCATTCTTCTCTCCTTTCTTCTCTCATTTCTTCGTTCATCTTTCTCCTATATTCTTCATTCTTTCTTTTTTCTTTCGTCTTTCTTCCTTTTCCTTTGTTTTCCTTATTTCTCATTTCCTCTTTTTCTTCGCCTTTGCTCTTTCTTCGTTCTAATTTCTTCTCCTTCTTTGTCCTTTTTGTTTCCTTTCATCTTCTTTATTTTCGTTTCTGTTTTCCTCCTCCTCCTCCTCCTCATCCATTTCACTCCCCATCGAAAGAAAAATACAAAACGAAATGTTTCCTGAAAATAGGCAGATTTTGAAGGGACTCTGTTGATAGATTTCCTAACTTTTACTATCCTGTTCCTGTCTCTGGATCCCTCCCGTCCCATGTATTTGGGCAAGAGAGTTAGCCTAATATGATGGTAATTCTGTCAGTTAACACTCACTCCCCTTTATTAACTTACTTTGGCCCTTTTGGTTGGATTCACAGTCGTCTTTGGTGATGGTAGGAGGAGGAAGGGAAATGGTTTGAGTGGAAGGAGGAAAGAAGAGCTAGTGGAGAGAGGAAAGGGGAGTTAGGAGGAATGGGAGGTGAACTGAGGGAAGGGAAGAAGTGATGCCAAGGAGTTTGCTGAGGAGGGGAAGGAGCACTTGAGGAGCAGGGAGTGCGGTTAAGTTCTTGGAATCAACTAGTTCTTAGCAAGCCGAATAAAGTCGACAGGAGAGAGCCAGACCGAATTTAACACCTTTTCTACGTGAGAGCTGCCCAAACCTAAAGTATAATCATGTGTGAATAACAAGTAAAATATGAAGGACGTCATCATTGGGAAGAGGTTATGGAAATTGCCTCCTAAGCCGAAGAATATCAGTCAGTAGCGTAGGTAAGATAAACACGAGACGTCACCTCCATTAGAGGCTGATGTATATATTGCCATCGTAGGTAATGGGGTAATTGAGGTAGAATACAACACCCTGAATATGAGAACTCTTCTGAATAAAATTATCCGGAGTTAGCCAGCATAAAATGAATAGAGATCATCGTAGTGACGGGATTAAGGCCTTTCACGGTACTGTGTGTTAGTATTCCATGTGTAATCCACTTGATTGAGGATATATTGTGACGCGTAGTCCTAATATTCTAAGTGCATTATTACATTTCCCTGACATTAAATCCTTTCGGTACGATGACGTTCAGCTTAATTTGTTTGTGTTGTTGCCGCCACTGTTTCTCTCAGGTGAACCCCTTCAATATGGTTTGTTACGTGTGGCCGATACACAATGCTTATATTCATATGTAATATTCAGAATCTTTAATATTCATTTATTAGTACCATGCGTAGCATTCTGTGAATCGAGTTTATAAATATGAGACTGCAGGAAACAGCATGCTGAGTCAATCATATATCGTTCAGACGCATCTTTTATCGTCCAGTTAACAACTCTTAACAGACGTTATGTCTTCTGCCTATCATACGCTGTCACAAAGATGTGTCAGATATCCATTGCAAGAGCAACCAAGCATTTTCTGGTTACTGTTACCACCACTCATTGTAACACTGCAAAACCCTATTCACAGTCACTGCTGTTATTACTCACTTTAACACCGTATAATTCTGGTTTCTATCACTGTTACTCTCACTTAATGTAACATCGAATAATCCTGGTAAATATCGGGCAAGTTCAAAACTTCATCGTAGGCTACACCCACGTGGTTGGTAGCTGCGAGAGAGACTGACGGTTTCGACCCTGAGTTTCTGTTCTGCCCTTCTAGCTTCATTGAGTTGCGCTTCTTTGAGTTTGTCTATTTAAGCCGGGCTGGGACTCCCTCGAGTTTTGTTAGTTTTGTTTTTGTCTTTCTACATAGTATATTGTTTGGCCTAATGACCAAGGTTTGGGTGATGGCCATAAAGCCCTAACCAACCAACCAACAACCCTCGAGTTAGTTAACCGCTTGAGCTAGACCGGTGTGTTGGACTGCTCTGTTCTGGGGATATTGGTATAATATAGTAGTTTATCTGCCACACGTGAGTTAATGTTTATTGTCAGCACATGATAGGTTTATTAGATTATTTTGAGATTGCTTTTGTTTATAAGAATTGTTGATTTAGAATCACTGTTATTGCCCTAGCTAATGTCACATGTTATATTAGTGTCAAGAGTCTGTCTTTATTTTTATGCCAGGTCTTTACTGCAAGCCCCCAGAGGCTTTACAACCCAAGGGCTAGTTTATGTTCTGGCTTTTCTTTATTATTAACATTTGGAACTTTAGGATAACTTCTGCAAGAGCTAGTTTGACAATCCTGTTCGAACTTGCTTGATTTTGTTCTTGTAGGTTTAAGTTAGTGTTAATTTCATTCCCCTTTTCGTCATTGGTATATATTTTTCACTTTATCACTATTTTCTCCCCTTTTAAACTTACGACTTGGTGTGGCTGACCGCCACTTGGTATTCTAAAATATCCGTTGCACATTTTACAGGCCCGTTTGTCGCGATGCGTCTTTGTAACGGGTTTATATTACCGTGCCCTACGTTTGCCATATATAACTCTGTCCTGTATAATTCCACCCTATGAAACCTTGTCCTATATGATTCTAATGTATGTAATACTGCCCTGTATGATTCTACCCTATGTGACGTGTCATATTGTTATATCCTATGTCACGCCTCCTGTACAGGGTATCCCTCACACCCTTTGTACCTCGTACCCTATGTAATTCAGTCCTTTGTAACAACACCCGCGTAACTGGACCATACGTAACAGCACTAGCCGTAACTTGACCCTGCATAACCCAACCGTGTGATACTCCTGCCCTATATAGCATCAACCCTCTGCCCTATACACACCTGCAGTACCATGCCCTGCAGCTCCATCCTGTAACGTAACTTGACCTCATGACGCTGCTGCCCTATATACCTGGCACCTTATATGATTCCTGGCCTATATACTTGCCAGCCTGGGTGACGCCTGGCCTGTGTAACGGGGGTGTTGGCTCTCTGGACTGTAATCTGGAGTGTTGGGGTGACAGCGCCAGAAATTTATTCCTCACGTATTGTTGCTCCAGCTGGTTCACTGAGGCGGGGTGGAGGAGGGAGAGGAAGTGGAGGGAGGTTGGAGGAAGATGGAGGGAAGGAAGGAGGAGAAGGTTGAAGAGGAGGGAAGGAAGGATGGAGAAGGCTGAAGAGGAGGGAAGGAAGGAGAAGGTTGGGAAGGAGAGAAGGAGGGAGAAGGGGGAAAGGAAAGAGGAATGGAGGGAAGGAACGTGTGGGAGGGAAAGATGAAGAGTTGGAAAGAATAAGTAGAATGAAGAAGAAGGAAGGAAAGAAAGGAGAAGTGAGAGAGGGAGAAGAAGTGTAGAGAAGTAGAGTGGAGGAAAGGAGAGTGAAGTGGAGGGAGGGAAGATATCTGAAGAGATGGGAAGGAGAGGGAGGAAGGATTGGTTAGATGGAGTGAGGGAGAGAAGGATTCAAGAAATGAAGAAGAATTGAGAGAGAGAGAGAGAGAGAGATTTTATTGATATTTTTTTGTTGTCCACAACAGATAGTACAATATTGGAAAACTTTACATATACGCACATATAGGTCCGATGAGTCGAGACTCTCTTACGGACCTTATGCAATAGTTAAGTAAGGAGCATTCGTGACTGAGCTAAAAAAAAAATACATATATATATATATATATATATATATATATATACACACACACACACACACACACACATAACATATAAAACACCAGTTAATCTTGTTTCACATAATCCAATAATGTCAAATTTAATCTCTAGAGAATGTAAGCATTGGTCAAATAATGATTCCAAATGTAGTGGAACACTGTTGATATTATATGACAGCAACTTGAGGCTGGTATCAGTAAGTTTAAACCGAATCAGAAAAGTAGTAGTTACATGTAAGTTCATCTGATTCATAATCAGTCAAGTTATTGTCTACTTTGTCACTTTCGTTGTACTGAAATGGATTAAACATCATTTTATCGATGACTGTTAGAGGATAGTTATGGTAATTATGTCGACAGCCTAACAAGCTCTGCATCATTAAGACTATAAAATGAAAAAAAAATTACTGTTATCTAACATGCAAAAAAAAAAAAAAAATTAAAGGAAAAAAAAAATGTCCAGGTAACTGTTACTTAGCTACTTATTTCTTAGATACTCTTGTATTCTTTCTGGTAGCATACTCCTTGCCCGAAGGAGCACGTCCCACCGCCGGATTAAGGGGGGGCCAAGGGGCCCGGGCCCTGGGCCACCCACCAAGAGGGGGCCTCCCACCAGAGCAACTTGTGTTCATTTCATTTCGTGTTTATGCATTACATATTACAGCATTGGATGAATAGTCCCCGTTCAGTATTTCCTAACTAAAAGTGTCCTATTTATATATTAGGATTTAGGTTACCAGTCTGTGGTGTATGCCATTGGGGGAGTTGGAAAGGGGGCCTCCCTTCCAAGCGGGCCCCGGGCCTCCCACATGCTTAATCCAGCCGTGGCACGTCCATCAACACCTGGTATATCAGTAGCATCAGCAGTACCGGTGGCGCCTTTTGCTCCTCCATACTGGTTGTGCGAGTGGCAACTGCCTCACCAACACCACCAGTCCGTTCACCAACACCAGTGCTACCACCAGCGACTGCTCCATCAGCAATGAAGGAGCCTGCACCAGCACCAGGATCACCAGCACTTCTACTGCCACCTGCACTAAGCGAGGCACCAGTGATGATTCCCTCTGCACCAACGCCAGCACCAAGACTACGGCGAGCAACAGCACCACCATTCGGACCATCGTTCCTGCTCGTTACCGGTCTTTCCTTGATGACTAGTTTAGTGTGATTGAAATATGCTATTTTTCCTTCACTCCTGGCCTGCTTGAGTAAGGGTAACTTCGTTCTTCTTATTTCTTGCGAGGCTGGACATAGATCTTCATTTATGTAAATTCCTGTACCTCGTAGTTTTGCTGCCTTCCGGAGCACCGCCTCACGATCACTGAATCTTAAGAAGCGGGCTATAATTGGCCGAGGCTTGTTGTCATGTCGTCGTCCAACTCGGTGAACCCGCTCCAGGTTGATCTTGGGTAATTGAAGCCTTTCTTCCAACAACTTCCAGACATGAACGGTGGACTGTTCCCAGGTTTCACCTTCTTGACTTTCCTCTAGGCCAGTTATTTTGATATTATTTCGGCGACTATAATCCTCTTGGTAATTGCAGCGTTCTTCTAGTTCTTGAATTACTTTCTCACTTGCATTTAGATCATCTGTCAATTTCTTGATCAAGGTTTCTTTGCCTTTCTTATCATTTTCCAACTGCTTTGTTTGGTGTTGCAAGTCCGCTACTTCTCCTTGCTTGAACTCCAAGCTTTTAGTGAGTTCATTCACCGTTACTTGGAATGCTTGCAGTTTTTCATTTACTTGCTTCATGAAAATTTCCAGTGCGCCTTGATATGCCTTATCTTGAGTAGATATCAGTGTTTGAAGCACATAAATATCCATTGCTCAAACTCGTGAGTGTGAGTACTAGACAGAGTGGTAGGTCAGCACGTCTGCTCAGCTCCGTGGTCTGAGAGAGAGAATCATAGTGGATCACAATTACTCCGTTAAAGATGTCGTAATGGACTTGTGCTGAGTGGAGGAAAGACACGGGGGTGGAGGGATTAAAGAGAGAGAGAGAGAGAGAGAGGATGTGTATAGAAGGCAAGCATGTGAAAAAGAGGGGAATAAGGGAATGGCATTAAGTTGAAATCTCTCCACATCACAACATTACCTCCACATCACAACATTCCCTCCACATCACAACATTCCCTCCACATCACAACATTCCCTCCACATCACAACATTCCCTCCACATCACAACATTCCCTCCACATCACAACATTCCCTCCACATCACAACATTCCCTCCACATCACAACATTCCCTCCACATCACAACATTCCCTCCACATCACAACATTCCCTCCACATCACAACATTCCCTCCACATCATAACATTGCCTCCACATCATAACATTCCCTCCACATCACAACATTCCCTCCACATCATAACATTGCCTCCACATCATAACATTCCCTCCACATCACAACATTCCCTCCACATCACAACATTCCCTCCACATCACAACATTCCCTCCACATCACAACATTCCCTCCACATCACAACATTCCCTCCACATCACAACATTCCCTCCACATCACAACATTGCCTCCACATCACAACATTCCCTCCACATCACAACATTCCCTCCACATCATAACATTCCCTCCACATCACAACATTGCAACATTGACTTAACATTCCTTCAACATCATAAATTTCCACAACATTCATATCACATTCATTCATCATCGCGGTATTCATTCCAGGTATCCATAATTCATAGTCTTTTCCAAGGCCTTTCATCTTCTTGCTCTTTTGCCGGCTGTGCTTCTGTTCCTCTCTCTCTCTCTCTCTCTCTCTCTCTCTCTCTCTCTCTCTCTCAGTATTTATCTGTCTATATCAGTCCGTCATTAGTATGAGGAATATTACAGTTCGTTTCTGTTAAGGCAGTTAAGAGAGAGAGAGAGAGAGAGAGATGTGTATGTAAGAGGATTAGGTTTGCCTACAAAGTACAACCCTCAGTTTAGCCATTTGCTTCCCTAATTCAAAATATAGACGTGTTAGAGAGAGAGAAAGAGAGAAAGAGGTGGGAGGGATGTAAGAGTAGGAGGTGGGGGAGAGTAACAATGTAGATAAATAGACAGAAAGACAGACGGGCAAACAGACAGAGACAGAGATTAGAGAAGAGAGAGATTAGGGGAACAAATGAGGGGATAATGCGAGGGATGCAAATGGATGAAGGAGAAAATAATGGGTGACAGAAAGGGAGAGAGAGAGAGGGGAGAGAGATAAGCCGATGATGGACGGCAGAGAAGCAGGAGGAAGAGGAGGAGAGGAAATTAGTTGATGGTTGCCTTACAAAACAGGAGAGAGAGAGAGAGAGAGAGATTGGTCATATAAATTTACAATCTGGTTAGACTTTGCTTTCTTTTTACTGTGGCCAGACCTTAAATTAATAGAAAGACTTAAGTATGAAGATATATACCTGTAGGAATATAATGCTATCCATGGGGAAGAGGAAGATTGGTTTTTGACCCCTAGTTCCCCGCCTGTCAGATAATGCAACTGAAACTGATAGGAGTGTAGGACTGGAAATGAAACTTTTTTTGTACGGGCATGGCAACCCCACCTCCCAGCACTTTGTCTTGCAGGCTATAGTTTCATCTCTTTTTCTCTTCACTTCGTTTATCCTTCCTCACTTTATTTCATCTCCTCACCCACTTCCTCCCCCCCCCCCCCGTCCTTTCTTCCCTCTTTCCTCCAACACTCCTTTCTTCTTCCCCTCATCTTGTTGGTCACTTTTTCTCTCCGTCTCTTCCTTCACACGCATCTCGTCCATCACTTTGCCTCCAGTCCCTCTCCTTCCAATATCGGTGAGTCCCTATAAGCCGCCTCAGGGGAAGACTTACCTTATAAATACAGATTATCGCCCACGTTTACAACCACACGCAGGGAAAAGTGGCTGCCTCTTGCATCCTGCCGTGGTGGCGAGGAAGGAAGGGAAAAAGGGAGGGTGGGAGGGAGGGAAGTAGGATATGAATGAGTGAATGAATGAAGGAAGGAAGGAGATGGTAGAGAAGAAAGGAAGGAAGGTAGGAAGGAAGGAAAGGGAAGGTGGAGACGAAAAGAAGGAAGGAAGGGCGGAGGTAGCGAGGAAAGGAGGTTAGGAAGGAAGGGGGGAAAGGAAGGAACGGATGGATAAGGAAAGAAGAAAGAGAGCATGGAAAAGGTGCTTGTTTTTGGATAAAGTTTATAGAGTGGAACTACCCCCTGTGGCCCCATCCCGATCCTTAAGGGTCGGTGACTGAAGGGTAATTTTTCCCTATACCAACGCCGACCTGGATGAGGGAAAATAGGCCTTATGGATCCCTGACGTAAGGTGCAAAGTCCAACTGTCTCCCCAGCGCATGTAATTTGGCTTAAAACGCTTGGGATACTCAAGAACATGGATGCTGACTCACCCCGCCTCCCTCTCTGTATATCCATTTTTTTTTTTTTAATACACACACACACACACACACTACTGTCCAGGCATTTGTGTGTGCATGTGGGCATTACTCAAGTACACACACACACACACACACACACACACACACACACACACACACACACACACACACACACACACACACACACACACACACACACACACACACACACACACACACACACACACACACACAAAACCACGTCCACCTCCGCGATACTTGACTTTGGAAGGACCGACCAACAAAAGACCGCAATGCATAAACCACTTTGACAATGCAGTAAATTTAGGCGTTTCGACAGGGACCAAGACTTTTACGAGAGAGTGAAATAGGGAGAGAAAGACTGAAGCCAAAACGTAGGTCACAGAATCAGATGGGAGGAGGGGGTTGTGTTTATAACGCTTTCTGAGTCTTATTTTAAGCCAGTCTTGCCTAACTTATCGATATTTGCTCGAACTGAACACTGCCTAACCTCGAATGACGTAATTCAACCTTAAATAACCCAAACTAATCTAACTTAACCTCACCTAACCCAGTCTAATTGTATTTAACCTGTCTATCTCACGTAACTTCCCCATACCTAACGTAACCAATTCTGACGCAGCCTAACCGCCTCTAACCCTACGTAATCCTATCCAGTCTCACTTAACCATACCATACCCGACCTAACGAAACCCAGTCAAGCATCAAATAACCTAATCCAACCGAACCTAACCCAGCCTAACCCAACCCAATAGAACCCAACCCAAAATATATCAAAACCGAGCTATTCTAAAGCAATCTAACCTAATCCGTCTATGTCTAGTCGATCTGAACCCAACCCAACCAAAAATTATCTAATCAGACCAAACCCTGCCCAAAGTGACCTAACCTAACTTTCGGTCGCCCATAAAATCGCTATATAAGAAATTATGCTCTCTGAGAGTCTACGGGTGTAACAGTCCAAGTTTCGCCGGTTCGGTATACAAGTATGAGTTTGTGTGTGTGTCTGTCTGTTTGAGTGTGTATATGTGTGTGTTTCGGGTGTGTGAGATGTTTTCTATAAGGAAAAATATATACTCTCTCTCTCTCTCTCTCTCTCTCTCTCTCTCTCTTTGGGGTGTTTATGCTCCTCTCCTGAACAGCTGTCTTCCTGAACTAAATCAAACAGAAAGGTAACGAACTCTCTCCCATCCATGAAACTGAAACCAAACAATATTTCCCCATACATTTCAGCGTGTATGATAGTTCTGAGTAGCCAAAATATATGTTTATGCTAAAAAAAAAGTTAAAATATAATATATTTCTTGAAATGTGAGGTGCATAGTTATTTCACAGCTCTGTCTTCTGTTCAGTTGTTAAAATTTAAACAGAAAGTGTTGTATTTCACAGCTCTTCGCCTTACTTCAGAATGCAAAATATAGTGGGAGTGTAAATATTCTTTGTTTACCTCGCTATCACTGTTCAGATTTCACTGCCTGACGTCTGTGTTGGTACCAGGACACTATCAAGCATTGTCTTGCCTTCCATGTATGCATTTCCTGCTTTCAAATCACTATTTTCCACTGCTTCTCATTAATAATCTTTTGTCTTCCTGTCTTCCACATTTGCATTTCCTACTTCAATTCACCATCTTACACTTGGTCATTAAGTAACTTATTTTCTCCTTCCTCTTTCTTGCTCCCATCCTACGCACTCTTTCAGCCTCTTCCATTTTGGACTGAAAGAATCGTTCCATTTCGTCCACTTCCAAACCCCGCATCCTCTCACGTTTACCTCATTCAGTTGCATGCACTCACCTCTGCATCATGTTCTCTGTCTCTGCCTCCTGCTCTCTGTCTCAGTCTCTCTCTCGGTCTTTCTACCCTTCTCCTTACCTGATTTCCTCTCCTCAGTTTTCCCTGTCCTTGCAACTGATCCAATCTCTCTTCCTCTAAATCTTCCTCTGCCTGTGCCTCTGTCTCTCTGTTAGTCTCTGCTTCCGTCTGTCTCTTTCTTTGTCTGTCTCGGCAGTTCCACTTAAGGTGAAGAGTTTTGAGATGTCATAAGTTGAATAAAATCTCGTGGTAGTTGCAATAATTAAATCTAGTAGACATCGTATTGAAGGGGTTCATTATAGTGTGGATACCGACAAGCAATTTTATTCATTTAGGAAGCAACCTTTCCTAATTGAAAGGGTGAGCTTTAGTCTTCATATCCCCCTCATTACTGTTAGGTCATCGGATTGAAGGTTAGATGTCATAAGCTTTTGGGCCATATTATATGTGACTTGAGATTTCCTAACACCTTTTCCATAGCGAATTATTTTGTACATTACACCTTGGTGTCATTCTGAAGGTTACTGATGGAAATTATGTCTATATCAGGAAACCATTTACTATGCTGGGTTGTAACCATATAACCAGATTTTGGCGCCTGGTGGGTTAGTGGGTAATTGTGATGTTCCAATTGGATTGAGCCGGTGAAGGTTTATATCCAAGGGGTGGTTGGGGTTGATTGCTTATGTAATGCCACTCAGGAATGAGTGAGGCTGGTCACTCTCATCTTAAATGTCGGGACCAGTTGCCTAGCCCTGGGCTCCTATGCTCCACATGGGGCAATGTAGGATTGGATGATGGATAGATGGATGAATTATTATTAAAAACATCTTGCATTTGGTATTGCCAAGTTATTTAACTCATGTTGTCTCCAGATGATAATGTTCTTGCTGCCAACAAGCTACTTTTGTTAATCAAGGTTTGAAAGGAAAGAACTAATGTATAGTATATTTTCAGGTGTGTGAGTTGACTGAGCCATGGAAACCGCCTACAGAGAGGGAGCAGGGGGGGAGAAGAAAGCCAAATTAATACCAACCAGCTGCCACGTTAATACCAGCCAGCTAGCCTGGACAGGAAACCAGAAGTTCCCTTTCTCCTACGGTCCACCATCCTCCTCATTTGGCATAGGGAGTTGAGGGAGAAGGAAGGGGAGACTGAGGATAAGGTAGGAATGGAGAGGTATATGAGAGGGGGGGAGCAGTGAAATGGCAGGAGACAGGGTGACTTGGAGGCAATTTGTTTGTGGCCACCCCTTACAGGATTAAGGCGTCCTGCTATAGGTAGACAGGTAGTGTAGATTTATTCAAACCAGAGACCAGTATCTCATTTTGGTGTGTGTTTGATTTTTTGCTGAGCAGATAGATGATGATTGGATGACATTTGTATGGGGGAGTACATGATGAGGGTTGACAGCACTTATTTAACTTGAAAAGTTGGATGGATTATTGGATGGTTTTTATGAAATGCATGTGTGTGGATAGTTATGCCTGTGTTGTGGTATCAGGATTTCAGGGGCTTGAATGATGTGTGGGGATGTGGCCCATTAGGCATGCCATTGAGACTTAGAGTAGTTCTCGTTATTCTTAAAGTAGTTATTATTATTACTATTATTATTATTTGTGGTAGGTGGGGGCGCTCACCATCCACTCACTCGATGTAGTGCTGTTCTCGGGTGTCTGCCCTTTCCTCTCCTCCATCCTTCTTTCCTTCTATTCTCTTCTGTCTTTCTTTCCTTCATTCTTTCCTTGTCCTTCTGCTTACGGGTGACTTTACACTCCCTCTTCTGTCTTTCTTTCCTTCATTCTTTCCCCTTCCTTCAGCCTGTGGGTGACTTCACTGAGTGACAAGTCAAATGGTTTCCTGTGCACCAGGAAACCATTTACTATGCTGGGTTGTAACCATATAACCAGATTTTGGCGCCTGGTGGGTTAGTGGGTAATTGTGATGTTCCAATTGGATTGAGCTGGTGAAGGTTTATATCCAAGGGGTGGTTGGGGTTGATTGCTTATGTAATGCCACTCAGGAATGAGTGAGGCTGGTCACTCTCATCTTAAATGTCGGGACCAGTTGCCTAGCCCTGGGCTCCTATGCTCCACATGGGGCAATGTAGGATTGGATGATGGATAGATGGATGAATTATTATTAAAAACATCTTGCATTTGGTATTGCCAAGTTATTTAACTCATGTTGTCTCCAGATGATAATGTTCTTGCTGCCAACAAGCTACTTTTGTTAATCAAGGTTTGAAAGGAAAGAACTAATGTATAGTATATTTTCAGGTGTGTGAGTTGACTGAGCCATGGAAACCGCCTACAGAGAGGGAGGGGGAGAAGAAAGCCAAATTAATACCAACCAGCTGCCACGTTAATACCAGCCAGCTGCCTGGACAGGAAACCAGAAGTTCCCTTTCTCCTACGGTCCACCATCCTCCTCATTTGGCATAGGGAGTTGAGGGAGAAGGAAGGGGAGACTGAGGATAAGGTAGGAATGGAGAGGTATATGAGAGGGGGGGATCAGTGAAATGGCAGGAGACAGGGTGACTTGGAGGCAATTTGTTTGTGGCCACCCCTTACAGGATTAAGGCGTCCTGCTATAGGTAGACAGGTAGTGTAGATTTATTCAAACCAGAGACCAGTATCTCATTTTGGTGTGTGTTTGATTTTTTGCTGAGCAGATAGATGATGATTGGATGACATTTGTATGGGGGAGTACATGATGAGGGTTGACAGCACTTATTTAACTTGAAAAGTTGGATGGATTATTGGATGGTTTTTATGAAATGCATGTGTGTGGATAGTTATGCCTGTGTTGTGGTATCAGGATTTCAGGGGCTTGAATGATGTGTGGGGATGTGGCCCATTAGGCATGCCATTGAGACTTAGAGTAGTTCTCGTTATTCTTAAAGTAGTTATTATTATTATTACTATTATTATTATTTGTGGTAGGTGGGGGCGCTCACCATCCACTCACTCGATGTAGTGCTGTTCTCGGGTGTCTGCCCTTTCCTCTCCTCCATCCTTCTTTCCTTCTATTCTCTTCTGTCTTTCTTTCCTTCATTCTTTCCTTGTCCTTCTGCCTACGGGTGACTTTACATTCCCTCTTCTGTCTTTCTTTCCTTCATTCTTTCCCCTTCCTTCAGCCTGTGGGTGACTACACTGAGTGACAAGTCAAATGGTTTCCTGTGCACCAGGAAACCATTTACTATGCTGGGTTGTAACCATATAACCAAATTTTGGCACCTGGTGATTTAGTGGGTAATTGTGATGTTCCAATTGGATTGAGCCGGTGAAGGTTTATATCCAAGGGGTGGTTGGGGTTGATTGCTTATGTAATGCCACTCAGGGATGAGTGAGGCTGGTCACTCTCATCTTAATTGTTGGGACCAATTGCCTAGCCCTGGGCTCCTATGCTCCACATGGGGCAATGTAGGATTGGATGATGGATAGATGGATGAATTATTATTAAAAACATCTTGCATTTGGTATTGCCAAGTTATTTAACTCATATTGTCTCCAGATGATAATGTTCTTGCTGCCAACAAGCTACTTTTGTTAATCAAGGTTTGAAAGGAAAGAACTAATGTATAGTATATTTTCAGGTGTGTGAGTTGACTGAGCCATGGAAACCGCCTACAGAGAGGGAGCAGGGGGGGAGAAGAAAGCCAAATTAATACCAACCAGCTGCCACGTTAATACCAGCCAGCTGCCTGGACAGGAAACCAGAAGTTCCCTTTCTCCTACGGTCCACCATCCTCCTCATTTGGAATAGGGAGTTGAGGGAGAAGGAAGGGGAGACTGAGGATAAGGTAGGAATGGAGAAGTATATGAGAGGGGGGGATCAGTGAAATGGCAGGAGACAGGGCGACTTGGAGGCAATTTGTTTGTGGCCACCCCTTACAGGATTAAGGGGTCCGGCTATATGTAGACTGATAGTGTAGATTTATTCAAACCAGAGACCAGTATCTCATTTTGGTGTGTGTGTGATTTTTTGCTGAGCAGATAGATGATGATTGGATGACATTTGTATGGGGGAGTACATGATGAGGGTTGACAGCACTTATTTAACTTGAAAAGTTGGATGGATTATTGGATGGGTTTTATGAAATGCATGTGTTTCGTTTTCGTTTTTAAAGGCTCCAACATGCTTGCATGTGTCGGCCTTGGTCACCTAATGGCGTCTCTCCACGCTGCACGATCCATTGCAGCCTCCCTGTTCAGTCCCTTAACCCTAAGGTCACACTTCATGACCTCGTCCCATGTCTTTCTTGGTCTACCCCTCATAACCCCACCCCCAATATTAACACTTCTCACCTTCCTCACCCAATTATCGTCCCCCATCCTCTCCACATGTCCAAACCACCTCAAGCTACCTCTCCTTATCACAACACCAATACACTCCAGTCCCATCCTACCTCTCAACTCTTCCATTGTAAACCCAGCCCCTCCAGGCCTTGGACGCAGGGACGCACTACACATCCACCTAATCATTGTCATTTCCGTATGTCTGAGCCAGCGAATGTCTTCCTCCTTCACTGCCCAGGTCTCACTGCAATACAGCATTACACTCCTAACACATGCTGCATACAAAGACCCCTTAGCACGTAGGGAGAGCCCTCTCAATGTCAGGAGAGGCAAGAGCTCCCTGAACTTCTTTCAACCACTTCTCACCCTAGCCACAGAGCTAGCTCCAGCCCCACCTCCAGCACACATCATGTCTCCCAAATAACAAAACTCTTCCACACACTCAAGAGATTCACCAGCAAGTTCAATCATTTCACATCTGACAATCTCCTCCTGCTCACCCCGGCACGCCATACACATAAAATCAGCATTATCTCGCAGTCTACCTCTGATACCACTACATCTCTTATGCACCCATTTATCACACACACCGCACAAGATGGAATTACTTCCCACGCCCTTATGGCAAACTGCACGTGGCCACTCTCCCTCGTCTTTGACAGTACCGCCACCAACCCTAGATATCATCACTTTTGTTTTATCTGCATTTACCCTTAAACCCTTTTGCCCCATACCATCTCTCCACTTCCTAAACCTTTCCTCCACCTCCCTTTCATTCTCTGCAATCAACACCAAATCATCAGCATACAACAACTCCCATGGTAGTCCGTTTCTAAAGTCACGTGAAAGGGCTTCAAGTACCATGATAAACAACATGGGACTCAAGACTGACCCCTGATGCACACCAGCATTCACGGAAAACTCATCACTCAAATCTCCATTCACTCTCACCTGGGTGTGAGGACCCACATACATGGCCATAACCACCCTAACCAGCCACTCCTCCAAGCCAAGCTTTCTCATTGCCCACTTCACCACCTCTCTAGGGACTCTGTCAAAGGCCTTTTCCAAATCAACAAAAACGAAATAAAGATCCCTTCTCCTACCAATATATATTTTTCCTGAAGCTGTCGAACAATGAATATGGCATCAGTGGTCCCCCTACCTGGCATAAACCCAAACTGCATCTCATCAATATTCACTCTTTCTCTAATCATACCTTCTAAAACTCTCTCCATTACCTTCATTATCTGATCTAAAAGCTTTATACCTCTGTAATTTCCTCTTTCCAGGGCATCACTATACACATTTACAATTACACACTTCAGCCAATCATCTGGGACAACACACTCATAAATAATCCTATTTATCAGATCAGTGACTAAACTCACCCCTATATCGCCTGAGGCCTTCAACATTTCGGCAGTCAACCCAGACACACCTGCTGCCTTCCCCACCCTCATCCTGCCTATTGCCTCACTCACAGTAGCAGTATCAATCAAAGGCCAAGGGCCAGACACTGGATCTGCTGGCTCCAAACCTTCCCTGTCCCAGTCAAACTCCTCATTCAACAACCGGTTATAATGCTTTCTCCATGCATCTTTAATATCCTCACTGTTCACCACTACCTTTCCTTCATCATTCTTCACACACTGCTCACCTATGATATCCCGATTATCCCTCTTCACCTGACCTGCCACCCTAAATATATTTTTCCTTTCCCCATGATTTAGGTTATCAAGTAATTGTCTCTGTGACTCAGACTTTGCCCTGTATACCTCTCTCCTAGCCCTATGCTTGGCAGCCAAATATTCCTCTTTGCTACCACCCTTCTTCCATTCCCGGAAAAGCCTTCTTTTCTCCTTAATTGCAGCTTCTACACCCTCATCCCACCACCAAGTTACTTTATGTCTTGGTGGTCCTCTTGTCCAGCTGCATGTTACATCAGTAACTCTCAAGAAATATTTCTTGAGGGCTCTGTACTGTTCATTAACGCCTCTGTCTACAGCTCCCTGTTCAGCCACCACTCTCCTCAACTCGCTATAGAAGGCATCCCTTACTACTTGGTTTTTCAGCTTCCATATTTTCCTCCTAGGTACATAAGTCCTCTTTTTCATCACTTGTTCTTTAAGCACCATATCACAAATCAATAGTTTGTGCTGCTGCACACACTCCTCACTTCCTATAACTTTAACATCCCTCACTAACCTCCTATCAGCCCTCCTAACCAGAAAATAATCTATCTGACTGCTATTTCCCCCAGACTCATACGTAATTAACCTACTGTCTCTTTTCCTAAAATATGTGTTGCACACAATCATGTCCGTTGCCTCCCCAAACTCGAGTATCCTTTCCCCTTCTGCATTCCTTAGACCATATGCACATCCCTCATGCACTCCTTCATAACCTTGTGCTGCTTCACCTACATGACCATTTAAGTCCCCTCCCAAAATCACTATCTCATCATCCCGCATACCACCCACTACACGTATTAAATCATCCCAAAATCTATCTTTCTCTGATTCATCCAATCCTGCCTGTGGAGCATATGCCGATATAATCACAGCTATCTTTCTTTCCAACAGAATTTTCACTACCAATATCCTATCGCTTACTCTCAAAACATTTATAACATATTCCACCCATTTCTCCGCAACCATCACACCAACACCTCCATATCCGTCTGTCCCCCCCTGCCAAAACAACTTATAGCAACAGTCCTTCCCAACAATCTTTCTGGCTGATCCACCCCTGTACCGGACTTCCTGCCAACACGCCACATCCACCCACCTCCTACTGAATGCCTCAACGACTTCTCTTCCCCTCAAACTTCCCACATTCCATGAACCCACCCTCATCCCCATGGATGATTTACTGTCCTCAGGCTTGCTTTGAAACTTATTTTGTTTTGTCATCTTCAGTATTAATAAAGGGGGACAGACACAGCACAGGTCCCACTCACTGCACAGTCCCAGGTCCAGGCAATGGATCTGGGACCCCTAGCCCACCAGCTTACCAGTGGCTGTGGTAGTGGCCTCGGGGCACCCTGCCAGGACAGCTGCAGGGACACCCTCCAAGCGCGTCTTGGCACTGCAACTATCCCGCCATTATACACCCACTGATAGGGTAACCTCCTGGGGCGCTACTCCCAGGTTCGGGCCCCTCTTTATTGGGCGGAAGCTGCAGCCTGGGAACCGCAATGCCCTGTACCCTCTAGCACAGGCCCGAGCCCCATCTCGCCCTGGACCCATGATCTATGCCGGCGGAACCCCCGCCTTGCCTCCCCCCAGAAGTCCGCCACTAGGTAACGGGGGCGAAGTTTTCTGGCCGCATGCCCTTGCTGGCGCCAACCCCTGTAACGTAGTGGGATACGTTGTGTGAAATGTAAAGTGCATGTGGTGTAGTGCATAGATAGTTAGAGGAAATGTTTGGGAGAGTATGCTGGTCTACTCTCCATGTTACTGTCACACTGAAAAGGTCAGCAAAGGGGGATGGTTAGATAGCTAGTGAAACAGGAGCTCCAGCTCTCCCTATCACCAGCATTCCCATTCCCCACGGGAGTACTACCCTGTTCGGCCCGTGCTACGGCCTCCTCCTGTGTGTGGATAGTTATGCCTGTGTTGTGGTATCAGGATTTCAGGGCCTTGAATGATGTGTGGGGATGTGGCCCATTAGGCATGCCATTGAGACTTAGAGTAGTTCTCGTTATTCTTAAAGTAGTTATTATTATTACTATTATTATTATTTGTGGTAGGTGGGGGCGCTCACCATCCACTCACTCGATGTAGCACTGTTCTCGGGGGTCTGTCCTTTCCTCTCCTCCATCCTTCTTTCCTTCCATCCTCTTCTCTCTTTCTTTCCTCATCCTTCTGCTTACAGGTGACTTTACACCCCCTCTTCTGTCTTTCTTTCCTTCATTCTTTCCCCTTCCTTCTGCCTGTGGGTGACTCTACACTGAGTGACAAGCCAAATGGTTTCCTGAACACCAGGGAAACATTTACCGTGCTGGATGGTAATCATATTACCAAATTTTTGTGCCTGGTGACTTAGTGGGTAATTGTGATGTTCCAGTTGGATTGAGCTGGTGAAGGTTTATATCCAAGGGGTGGTTGGAGTTTATTACTCACGTAATGCCATTCAGGGATGAGTGAGGCTGGTCACTCTCATCTTAAATGTTAGGATCAACTTGCCTCATTGGCCGATGTAGGATTGGATGATGGATGATTTATTATTATTATTATTATTATTATTATTATTATTATAATAAGCAGTTAAAGTACCTCATCTTACATAGGGGGAAAAGTGCAGGATTTTTTTTTTCTTTTGGCTGTGACATCTTTTATTTTGCCAAAGGGACCTGTAGTATGGGGCCTTCTGCTGATGTCATATAGTTTATACTTGCTACCACCAGACTGTTTTATTCATATTAGGAGACAGCCCTCTCTGTGAAGAAATTAAGTCTATCTACAACCCCGTTTCCTACTACCTATTTATCTAAACTGCTATCTTTTCATATTCAGTCTTGAGTAGTAACAAAAGAGTAACACAAGAATAATACTAGTCATTAAGAATTATGTAAATAATGCAGAACCATAGGATTGTCATGTTCTGCTGCAGTCCACAATCTTCCTTTCTGGGATTAAGGAAGTACATGAGGGACTATTACCAGGGAATTGAGCCAGACAAATGATGTCAAATGGATTTGTTCATATTTGTTCTCGTGTACTAGTAGCTGTAGTAGTTGCAACCCCAGGCCCATCAGAATATGAATTCAGTGGATGGCAGGCTGAGTTACCCTTCTGTAGTGCACCTTTCTCCTGTTGGGGGATAGGGAAGGCAATCTCCCCCCTTTCATCCTAGTAGTGCCACTCCAGCACCAATACATTAAGAGTTAACTAAGATCTGTATTGAACACCTCCACAGACAAAGAGTTAAATTATCAACAGAGCTGAAATTATCTCCTAAAAACCTGCCACATTTTCAGGGGCTGCCTGTGAAACTTGTGTTGATGTTTCCGTTGTTGCTGTGTTGGTGTTACCACTGCCGACGGGGTTAGTGATGCTGCGATTGATGTCGATGCTGTGATGGGGTTAGTGATGCTGCGATTGATGTCGATGCTGCAGTGGGATTAGTGATGCTGCAATTGATGTCGTTGCTGCGATGGGGTTAGTGATGCTGCGATTGATGTCGATGCTGCGATGGGCAACAATGCTACATTGGGGTTGGTGCTGCAGGCTCCTTGTAACACAGTGGCCTTTAACCTGTGGGGAAATTAACTGGTCAGAAGAGGTTACCCTAGGCCATCTGTCTTCAAATCTTATCTACTGCTACTACTACACCTACCACTACAACTACGGCTATTACCGCCCTTCTGAAAAGTGAGTTAGAACATTTTTGGTTTGTCCACCTTGACTTGGCAAAGATTTTGTACATTATACCTTGGTGTCATTCTGAAGGTTACTGATGGAAATTGTGTCTATATCAAAACAATAAATGCAACATACTAAAGAATCCTTAAGGTTTAATACACATAAATCCCTAAAAAAAAAAAAAAAAAGTGCTATTAGTAGGGGAGCCCACTGGAGTTCATTTACACTTTTGGGAACGAAAGGTTTGATAATGTTGATCGGTTGCTACTAATATGGTAATGAAAAAAAAAAACATTTCTTAAGTTCAACATTCCTGGGGTTTAGAGGGGGCAGGCCCCCAAGCCCCCCCAAAAATAGGCCTTTATTTACACTTTGGTGAACAAGACTGAAAATAACATGGATCAATACCATTATACTACTGAGTTGAAATATGCAACTTAAGAAAACAAAATTTCAGGGGTTTCCATTTAAGAAGGGTTCATTTGGAGGGTTCAATAGGTTTTTAATTACACTTCCGAGAACAAGGTTGAAACTCATACTGGTGAATGACCTTACATACCTTATCCAAAATACATCACTTAAGAAAATATATTCCCTGGCATTTTTGCTTAAGAAAGGTCAGTTAGGGCCAGGTGGGGTCAAAAATAGGTTATAATTACATTTCAGAGAACAATGGTGAATTTCATATTGCTTATATCTTTTGCATCCCTAATTTGAATAACCAGCTTAAGAAACAATGTTTTCAGGGGTTTCCATTTAAGAAAGGTTCTTTTGGAGAGTTCAGTAGATTTTCAATCACATTAGATTATATTAGGAACTTGGAGAAACAAGCTATATTTTACTTTACTATCAGTCAGAGTCATCATCAGTCTCACTGCATACATCTACATCACTCTCACTGTCATCGAAGTCTGAGTCGAAGCATTGCTCTGGAGTCTCAGCATCACTGTCATCGTCGGTTGGATAAGCAGAATCAGGGAGAACAGAGTCTGGCATCTGGGAACTGGTGAACCACACAGTTTGGTAGGCATTGTCCACGAGTTCCCATCCTTTTAACGGCCCTTTGGGGATCACCTTGTCACATGCTGCATGCCATGTCATTGCCACAAAGTTGCTGCGATGTATCTTCTGCTGAATGACATTTTCACAGGGTGGAATACTGCTTGTATCTACACCCTTCAGACTTGCAAACAGCCCCTTGCCTTTCTTTGGTCCAAACGATTTCTCGAAACATAGGAACCTGTGCTTGTTCAGGGGCATTACCTTCTTTGCACCATATATCTTGGCAGTATACTCTTCGAGAAGTTTGTATGTTGGTTTATCTACTTCACCCATTGCCAATGCAGAGAGAGCAACCAAGGTAGACTTGACTGTCTTCAGCAATTTTCAGAGGGCGCTTCTTTCCTTTCCTAATGAAGAATGAGGTGTAATCGCATCCTGTGCAAGCATGAAAACCTGGCAGGGCTTCACAGACTTTGGATCCAATCTTGCTGGCTATGGCTGAAATATTGACGTAGCACCTGTTGCCTTGACCTTTGGTGCCAGTGTCCATCCACACATTGGTTTTCATACGATGGCAATGGTGTAAGAGGATAACAGCAACATCAGTATCTGAGGCCCTCACAACTATGTCACCTGGGTGCTGGAGAGAGATATCTGAATCAATTGCATGGAGACAGATTCTTGTGTCTGCCTCTGGATGGTTACAATCCAAGTGAGTTACTGGTGTAACTTCAACATACCCACTGATTCCCCTGAACCGCACACAGCTTGTGTCTACACTACCATTCAGCTCTGCAAAATGCTGCTTGTCTGCCCAATCTTTCACAAAAAAGCGGGGTAGATTTTGTTTGAAGGATCGGGATTTTAGAGCTTTCTGAAGGTTGCGTGGACGAATTTGTTCTGCTGCAGTGATGACATAAATGGTGTCCTCCACCCCACGGCGCTCACGCTCATTATCGTTAATGGAAGGTTCTTCATATGTATCAAAGACAATGTCTACCCGTTTTGAAGGTTGAGTCAGGACTAACTTCAGGAAAGCTCGTGAAAGTCCACCGTATGTTGGGGGTAGATTTGGTGGAAGACAGTGAAGGAGGAAGTTACCATCAACTATGCTTGATTTTATTTTCACTGGGGAACCATGAACTGTTACTCTTTCCTTAAGGACTCTGAAAAGGTCGACCTTCTTCCCATGCGCAATGGACACCATAGTGCCATCTGTCTGACACATAGTGAGAGGTACAGGAGTGAGAGGGTACTGCAGGAGGTATTCCAGGTCTACTTTCCTTTTTGCAGCGATGATGGCAATCCGTCCAAAGAGGTCCCTAGTACACCTGAGTTCCTTCACAAGTGGATAGCTTGCCCGCTTGTTTCTTGCACCTTGGTCAGCAAATGTCCTCGAGGAAATTTGGGTGATGGGCTTCTCGAATCTTTCAGCATCTTCCACACACTCTGAGATGAAATCATCATGCTTTTCTCTGCCTTTGCTCTCAATCTTAAGTAATGACTCAGAAATTTCAGCTGTAGCCGCTTTCCCTGTCTGAATATTAACAAGGAACTCTAATTTTACAGTGAATGGAGTGGCAAAGTCTTGGTCGATCGTCTTTAGCAATTTTCTGAGGTCCTTGTTGTCATGTGCGATACGGCTTGGTGTTAGCTCTGCCTGCATGTCACCAGATTTACTCATTCCAGCCATTTCAAGGAATGCACTTATGAATCCAGCTCTGGCACCTTTGGTAGCACTCCATCGGAGACGGGCAGTGAAGTTGTTGGTGGAATCTGTGTAGCCTGTCATCCTTGATGCAGCATCTGCATTTATTGTTTGCTCAATAGTCAGATCTACCGGAATTCTGCTGAACTGATTTTCTGTTCTTCGGATACTGAAAAGTCCAGCGTTCAGCATTTCTTTTAGGCCTGGATGTGTGGAAGGTAGATTCATCAGATCAAGTTGATGCTTTGACATCCACCTGGCATAATTTTGTCGATTGGTCCCGAAAAAGATGTCAACTGCTTGAGTGAGTGCCCATGTGTACAGGTTGACATCACACTCTCTGACTGCTCTGTCGATGGTGTGGTACAGGTTGATTCTATTTATGTACTGCATGTAAAATCTGGCGGTTGGGCCATGCTTTCCATCAAGTGTTGACTGAGAGTAACGAGTATATTCATCAAAGAGCATGTTGAATTCTGAAGTGGTGCAGAGCTGATTCCTGCTCTCCTTCTTGTCTGATGCTGAGGATTTTAGGATATCACTGAGAGAGTCCACTTCATCTTGGTGCTCCCTGCAGAATTCACGGAAATGTAGTATCTGAAAGGCAGGTGCTAGCATTGGGTGTAAGCGTTTGCATCTATTGAAGTTCTTGCACTCCAAGAAACCTTTTAGTGACCCTGATGCGAGGACTTCAGCTTCAACTAACATTTCTGGCATTCCAGACTCCTTGATGATCTTTCCAATAGCTCTAAATAGGCACATCTGTACATGAAACACTCCAAACATAATGAATATGTTGTCAAACCTTGGTTGCTCAGTCATCTGTATCTTTATGGCCCTTGTGGCAACGTCCAGGTCATATGTCACAACACCATATGGCTGTCCGCATTCCTCTGCACATTTCTGAGTAATACAAAGAGTCTCCACAACAACATCACTACTTGTTGGGGATTGGCTGATGTTAGGCATGTAGAGGACTGACTGTTTTGGAAGATCATCTATGTAAGTTTGACCATTGAACCCAGTCCACATGGGAATACCTTCCATTCCCAGAGCATGCATCACCATCCATAAAAAGTCCAGCTTTCTTGATGGAACTGAGAGATCCATGTTGCTGCATAAATCCTTGTTGTCATAGGAGAAGTCATTCATTCTTGGCTTTTTCCTGTAGGGTGGCAGGTCTTTATCTAGGACATCTAATTTCCTCCTCCTTTTCTTACCTTCCATCTTTGGCAGGGACATGTCTTCTTTAGGTTTATCTTCATTCTGCCTACCTCTTTGTGGGGAGGGTTCTGTAGGGGGCGACCTCCTCTG
Source organism: Coenobita brevimanus (assembly GCF_032717465.1). Lineage (NCBI taxonomy): Eukaryota > Metazoa > Arthropoda > Malacostraca > Decapoda > Coenobitidae > Coenobita > Coenobita brevimanus. The sequence continues at coordinate 49,323 of NW_027643514.1, forward strand.
AGTCTGATATAATATGCCCATTATGTCATGCAAGGTGTCGGACCCTGATAGTGTGTGTGTTACTTCATCATAATTGTCAAAGGCCAATCCACACGGTACTCCAGAAACCGTACCAGCTGGACAATTCAGCTGTCTGTCCAATATAGCATAGGCAAGATTGGTCTCAATTTCTTCAACAGCATGGTAGTTAAGAGAGTGTCCCATTCAGTTTAGAAGTGTAAGAATCTTCTTACTACCAGTAAGGGACTTCAGTGACAAACCCATCAATATATGCTTTCTCGGTTTCAGGTGACCATTCTTGACCAAAAAGAGTACATCCTGGCTCAAGGAATCAGAGCGGCGCATTACTGAGTCTGAATATTGTCCGGTTTTGGGTCCTCCAATTAGTGTCTGAAAGAAAGTCTTGACAAGTTCAGGAGGTTCTCCCTCACCATGGTTCACAGCTTCAACAGTTAGTGGATCTGGGAGTGGCTCTTTCGTAACAGCCTTTAGGGCCTGTCTGAGCTGTAAGGCAGCTTTTGTGATCTGACCCTCGGGAGATGATGTAAAGTCATACACTGTCTTGATGGAATCATACTCAATATCTGTGCTGTGGACAATCACCCCTTGCCGGCGGGACTCTGGAGAATGCAATAAAATTGTGCCCTGAAATTTTTTGGTCAAAAGATCTCCCAGATATTGTGGTTTGCTTACTGTAGGGACTACTTCAAGTTCTGTACAGAGATCTATATACTGTTCATAGATGGATGTAAGACGTTCAGGTCTTTGGCAATCAATGATGTTGTCTTTGACATATAAATAGATACAGTCAAGGGGAAACTTGGCACTAACACGTTCCTCAGCAACTGGTGGTAGATCATATCCTCTTGCCCTATCTGCCCTCCGTATGTGTAAGGATCGACAACTGTGGTGGAACTGGGCTTCTTTAGCTATTAGGTCAACTCCACTAATTTTGACTAGTACGTGTGATAGTTTGAGGATATTTGCTATCTCCCTGATCTTTTCTTCTGCTTGCTTAGTTAGTAGTTTTCCTGGGAGCTCTTTTGTTTCATCTGGGCGTGTTTTAACCTTCTTGTCACAAAACAAACATGTACTGGGAAAAATACCCACAGTAGACTCTCTTCTACTAGTAGAGCTAATAGGGCTAACACATGCAGATGATGATGATAATTCGGAGCGCAAAATCTTTCTTTCTGGGCCTGAAGTGTCATGAATAGGCCTAGACACAGGTTGAATAGCAGTAAAATTCTTATAACATTTGCTGTGGTAGCCATCATCCTCTCCTGGGTCACTTGGTAACGCCTCAATAACTGCTCTGTACTTTGATGTTTGGAAGTTTTTGCACTGTTTCCTATCTTCGGCAACACGTGTTAGTACATTCCATTTGTCAGGTTCCCAGGGTAGAATCTTTGATTCAATGGGCAGAACATGTACAAGACATCTGGAGGGCACTGGCTGCTGGGTAGATTCTGTAAAAGAAAGACAAAAGGAATCATGTAGACTCCTTATGGTTAAACAATATCAATAATTTATGTCAGTTCTCATCAATAACCAATTTGTGACTGAAAAGAAAAGAATACGAGCTGAGTGATAAACATACCAGTATAATCTTCTCGTGCAGCCATTTTGAAACAGCGTCAGTCTTTAGTAGAAGGTCTCTTAAACTGAAATCACCACACCATACCTGCAGAGAATGCAAAAATGCCAGTGAATGTCATTTTTAACTAATGAACTTTGGACATGTTACGTAAAGTCATCTACCAACACGAGCTTCAACTTTGTTCTCCAAAGTGTAACCGATATGCTTTTGGTCCCTCAACAAGAACCTTTCTAATATAAAAACGCCTGATACTATTGCTTCTTAAGTTGCTTTTTTCTATTAGGAATACAAAAGATATGATCAAAGTAAGTTATAGGATTGATCTCCCAAGTTCCTAATATAATCTGTTTTAGGCCAATTGACACCATAACTCACCTTTCTTAAACAAAAATGCCAGGGAATATATTTTCTTAAGTGATGTATTTTGGATAAGGTATGTAAGGTCATTCACCAGTATGAGTTTCAACCTTGTTCTCGGAAGTGTAATTAAAAGCCTATTGAACCCTCCAAATGAACCCTTCTTAAATGGAAACCCCTGAAATTTTGTTTTCTTAAGTTGCATATTTCAACTCAGTAGTATAATGGTATTGATCCATGTTATTTTCAGTCTTGTTCACCAATGTGTAAATAAAGGCCTATTTTTGGGGGGCTTGGGGGCCTGCCCCCTCTAAACCCCAGGAATGTTGAACTTAAGAAATTTTTTTTTTTTCATTCCCATATTAGTAGCAGCCGATCAACATTATCAAACCTTTCGTTCCCAAAAGTGTAAATGAACTCCAGTGGGCTCCCTGACTATATGAAACCTATGTCGCTTGGCACTGCGTCGGGAGTGTTTGTAAAGATATTATTGACTGACTTTAGTAAGTGGTTTGTGAGAACTGGTATGTATGTATATGCACTTGAATGTCGGCACGTACTTGCTGCTTCTATCTATCTGTCTGTCTATCTATCTATCTATCTATCCATCATGCTATCTGTTATGATTTGTAATTATAATATGGAGTCCTGACATATACACGCTACGTCTCCAATCCTGGCTGAAAGAATTAGAGGGTGTCAGTGTGGGTAGCACACACGTCTACATGTGTATTCTATTCACACGTACACACACACATGCTGCTCTACATATTCTGTTCACACACATGGTACTGTGTATGTGTATTCTGTTAACACATACAAACACATACGCACACACACACTACCCTATGTCTGTCCTGGCCTGAGTGTCAGTGTAGTCTATTCATAAACCCACACACATAAACAACTACTATGTGTGTCCTGGCCTTTGTGTGTATTCATGTGGATATCAGTCAAGTACACACGTTTGCGCACACACACACACACACACACACACACACACACACACACTACTGTCCAGGCATTTGTGTGTGCATGTGGGCATTACTCAAGTACACACAGCTTTAAGCGCACACGAACACACACACACACACACACACACACACACACACACACACACACACACACACACACACACACACACACACACACACACACACACACACACACACACACAAAACCACGTCCACCTCGTGCGATACTTGGATTTGGAAGGACCGACCAACAAAAGACCGCAGTGCATAAACCACTTTGACAATGCAGTAAATTTAGGCGTTTCGACAGGGACCAAGACTTTTACGAGAGAGTGAAATAGGGAGAGAAAGACTGAAGCCAAGACGTAGGTCACAGAATCAGATGGGAGGAGGGGGTTGTGTTTATAACGTTTTCTGAGTCTTATTTTAGGCCAGTCTCGCCTAACCTATCTATATTTGCTGGAACTGAACCTGGCCTAACCTCGAGTGACCTAATTCAACCTAAAATAACCGAAACTAATCTAACTTAACCTCACCTAACCCAGTCTATTTGTATTTAACCTCACTGTCTCACATAACCTCCCTACCTAAGCTAACTAATTCTGACGCAGCCTAACCGCATGTAACACTGCCTAATCCTACCCAGTCTCACTTAACCATACCATACCTGACCTAGCCCAACCCAGTCAAGCCTAAAATGACCTAATCCAACCGAACCTAACTCAGCCTAACCCAACCAAATAAAACCCAACCCAAAACCTATCAAAACCGACGTATTCTAAAGCAATCTAACCTAATCCGTCTATATCTAGTCGAACTGAAGCCAACCCAACCAAAAATTACCTAATCAGACCAAACCCTGCCCAAAGTGACCTAACCTAACTTTCGATCGGCTATATATTCGTTAATTAAGAAATCTTGCTGCCTGACAGTCTACGGATGTTACATTCCAAGTTTCGCCTGTTCTGTGTGCAAGTATCTGTTTGTTCTTACCTAATTGTTCTTACCTAATTGTATCTTTACAGGAATGAGTCAAGCTCGTACTGTCCCGTGTCTTAAACCATATTTATCGTACATATCCTTAAATTTATGAATTGTTTTGGCACACACTATTTCCTTCGGTAGTGCATTCCACTGATCAGTTGCCCTATTTGGGAAACTAAATTTCCTTACGTCTTTGTCGTCTCTCTTTTTATGCAGTTTTTTACAGTGTGTGTGTGTGTGTGTGTGTGTGTGTGTGTGTGTGTGTGTGTGTGTTCATACCTAATTGCCTCTTTACAGGAATGAGTCAAGCTCGTACTGTCCCGTGTCTTAAACCATATTTATCGTACATATCCTTAAATTTATGAATTGTTTTGGCACACACTATTTCCTTCGGTAGTGCATTGCACTGATCAATTGCCCTATTTGGGAAACTAAATTTCCTTACGTCTTTGTCGTCTCTCTTTTTATGCAGTTTTTTACAGTGTGTGTGTGTGTGTGTGTGTTGCACCGCGGACTGGGTACAGTGTTGTGTACCGGGTCTGGGTGTCAACAATACGTGTCCTTTAGTTCTCTCTCTCTCTCTCTCTGCGGTTTCTGTCTCTACTTCCTTCTATCTCCTCTCCTTTTCCTGTTTCCTGTTTTCAACTTTCCCACCATTATCCTGCCTCTCCTCTCTCTCCCCTTTACTCTTCCCTCCTTTCCTTCTGTCTGTTTTCTTATCTTCTCTCCATTCTTATTTTCTCTCCTCTCTCCCGTCCTCCCTTTATATCCCCGCTCCGTTCTCTCCCTTCTTTCTTCCCACCATTTCTCATATCTTCCTCTCTCCTCTCCATCCCTGTTCTCTCCCTCCCTCCCTCCATCCCTGTTCTCTCCCTCCCTCCGTCCCTGTTCTCTCCCTCCCTCCCTCCATTCCTGTGCGCTCCCTCCCTCTATCACCTCTCCATCCCCCTCCTCTCTATTTTCCTTCGCTATCTCTTCCATTCATTCCTTTCCCCCTTGCCCTCGTATCTCTTCGTGCCGCCCCTCTTTCTTCTCTTCCTCACCTCTACCTCTGATCCATTCATTTCCTCGTCTCTTCCCTTCTTAACCCTTTTCCTCCCTCAGCTCGCTCCCTACCCCTTCTCTTTCTCCATTCCTCTCCTTTCGTCGTCCCCCTTCTCTATTCCTCCTAGCCTGAGTCTCTCATCTTCCGCACCTCTCCCCTTCTGCCAGTTTCTTCCTCACAGTTCTGTTTTCCTCTCCCACTCTTTTCCTCTCGTTTCTCTCTTTTTCATCCATCTCATATCTTCCTCTCCTACACTCTTCTTATTTTCTCTCTTCCTCTCCTTCTTCATTTCCTCCTCTCACGCAATCCTTTCTTCCTCTCCCTCCTCTCTCCCTTCCTTCCCCGTCTATCCTCTCATCCTCCCCCTGTTCTCTTGCTTCCCTCCTCTCTTTCTTCCTCTTCTCACTTGTTTCTCTCCTCTCTTTCTTCCTCTTCTCACTTGCTTCCCTTCTCTCTTTCCCCTCCTTATCTACCTTTCCCTCTCTTCCTCCTGTCACTCCTCTCTTCCTCCCTCTCCTCTCTTTCTACCCTTTCTCTCTTCCTTCCCTTTAGTCTCTCCTCCCCTCACATTTCTCATCATTCATCCTTTTCGTCTTTCTCGAGCCCTCCCTTTTCCCTCCTCCTCTGTTCTTTCTTCCCCTCCTCTCTTCCCTCTCCAATCCCTCCTCCAGTCTCTTCGGGTCATTGCTAGGTCTCTCTTCATGTTCCTCATCTTTCCTTGTTCCTTTCTTTAGTGTCACTCCTAATGTTACTGTTCAACCATTATCATCAGCAGCAGCAGCAACAACAACAACAGCAGCAGCAGTGGCAGAAGGATCATTATCATCATTACCATCATCATTATCATCATCATCACCAGCAGCTGCAGCAGCTTTATAATAATTGTTACCATCATCAACGTCATCATAATCACCACCACCCCACAACCCCTTTTTCTCTCTCCAAATATTACCGTCATCTTTCTGGACCCGTGAATATTTTACTGTAAAAATTAAGCAGAGTTGATGAGGCCTTTCATCCTGGAAAAGTTATTCAGTTCAAGAAAATAACAGGCCTGGGATGTGTATATTAAACTCTCTCTCTCTCTCTCTCTCTCTCTCTCTCGAATGTACGGTATTATCATGTATGAGATTCGTCTGTAGTATGAAAATTGTTATGGTGCCAATAACAACTGTAGTAGTAATAGTAACAGCAGTAGTAGCAGTAGTACCTGTACTTCACATTACAACTCCAAATGGGGCCTCGTATTATGAAGATTGGTACTGATCTTCACACTATAATATAAAATATGGATGGAGGTGATCTTAAGTGAAAAAAAATATTAGCAGTAGTAATAGTAGCAGAAGTAGTAACAAAAATAAAATTTAAAATAACAATCCATCCATTCATCCATCAACCAATCCAATGTCACCCCACGAGAAATGTAGGAGCCAGGGGCTAGGCAAGCTGGTCCTGGCATTTAAGATGAGAGTGACCAGCCTCACATCCTTGAGTGGCAATAAACCCCAACAATAAACCCAAATCATTCCTTGGATATAAACATGCACCGGCTCAATCTGATTGGAGCACCTTAATTACCCACTAAACCACCAGGTGCCATAATTTGGTTATATGGTTACCACCCAGCATAGTAAATGGTTTCCAGGTGTAAAGGAAACTATTTGGCTTGTCACTCAGTGCAGAGTCACCTGTAGGGAGAAGGAAGAGGAAAGAATGAAGGAAATAATGAAAGAAGAAGAAAGAAGGAAGAGAGGAAAGCGCAAACACCAAAGCAGCAATACATTGAGTGAGTGGTTGGTGAGGCGTCGCGTAGGGATATTATAATAACAATAATAACAATCATCATCATCATCATCATCATCATCATCATCATTTGGACCCCCTTTCCAACCCTGGGGGCAGGGTGAGGGTTAACAACGTCCAGAGAACCTACATTTGCCCAACCCAATGGGCCACGCTTCCATTCACTCATTGTTCAAGCCTCCGGAATTCTGGCTCTATCTGACACGCCAAAACCATTCAACACATTCTGTAGCTTCACATAAACGTATCCAAAGTGTCATTCCAGACGCTGTCACATTAAAAAGGGGTGCCAAATCCCTGATCATGCACTTCTCACAACATTCATCTAGCCAGCTCAGTCTCTTGTCAGTTCCCTAGCCTCACTGACTTCCATACCTCTCTTCCTCACACACACATCCACCATATCCCTCCACCTTCTCCTTGGCCTACCTCGCCTCCTCCTTTCTTCAAATTCGCTCAGATATATCTTTTTCACCACCCTGTGGTTATCCATTCTTTCCAGATGACCATACCATCTCGGTACACTCTCTTCGATTCTGGTGTCCACAGACTTCCTCACTCCGCACCTTTCACGAATCACATTATTTCATATCCTGTCCACTCTCTGTACTCCACATACATTCCTCAGCAGTCACATCTCTACTGCTCTCACTCTTGACTTTTCATTTTCATGCCACACCATACTCTCACATCCATATGTTAAAGTTGGCACTAACACTCCTTCATGTATGCATCACTCAGCTGCAGCACTCAAGCCTCTGTTTCACGTCAAGGCCTTCGTTGCACCAACTACTTTCCTTCCTTGTGTCCCACTACTTTCCAGTTCAGCAGATTTTCCTCTCTTTTCTATCACTGTACCCAGGTATTTGAACTCTCTCACCAATTCCAGTCTCTCTCCATTCACTGTAACATCACACTGGGAGACTATCACTTTACTCCTTTCTACATTTACCCTCAAGGCACGACACTCACAGACATCAGCACAATTCTGAATTAGACTACCAAGCTCTTGTCCGGGGTTTGGAAGTAGCACTGCATCATCAGCATACAACAAATTTGAGATATTCCATCCATCACCATTCACTACCACCACAGTCCCTCTTTCCATTACTCGTGTTTTTACTTCTCTCATCACCTCATCCATATATATATATTTAACAATCATGGGGACATCACACAACCTTGTTGAATGCCCACACCGATTGTGAACCATCCACTTCGATGCCCATTTACCCTTACACATGCTTCACTACCTTCATTAAAACTCGTGACGGCACCTAGCAGCTTACCATCTACACCGCACATGCGCAAAACCTTTCACAGTCCTTCTCTGTCTTCATTGTTGAATGCTTTTTCCAGATCCATAAATGCCATAAACACCTTATCGTCCTTCTCACAGGCCTTCTCCACTATCTGTCTCACTGAAAATATTTGATCCACACATCCTCTGCCACTCCTAAAGCCACCCTGTTCATCACTCACTAGGACTTCTGACAACTCTCTCTTACTTTCTCTACAATAATTCTTCCATATACCTCCCTTACAACACTCAATAACTTATGCCACAAAAATTCTTGCACTCACTTCACTCACCTTCACTTTTGTACAGGGGTACAATAACTGCTTTTTTCCACTCTGCTGGCACAGTTTCACTCATCCATGCCTTCTTACATATCCCCAACAAGTACTTCATTCTGCTCTCTTCACTACACTTTTTCATCTCTGTATACACCTCATCAACTCCAACTGCTTTCCCATTTTTCAGCCACTTCACAGCTTTCTTCACCTTTGCAAGTGCCACGTTTCCTGGCACTGCATTCCTTCTCTGTACACCCCCAAAACCAGTCATGTTAATTGTCGCTTTGCTCTCTCCATTCACATTCATCAGACTTACAAAATACTCTTCCCTCCTGGTCCTTACTTCATCCCAATGGGTCAATAATATACCACTTACGTCCTTCACACTTTCACATTTCTTTCCGCTGTCACTTCTACATTTCTGCACCTCTTTCCAGAATAACTTCCTATTTTCAGAGTAATTTTCATTCATTTTTCTTCTTAGATCATCATTTACCTTCTCCTTTTTCCTCTTCACTAGTCTCTTTATGTGCTTCTTCTCTCAATATATTCAGTTCTTATTTCAACTGAACTCCTGTTCTGTAACCTCTCTAGCCACTTCTTCCTCTTTTCCTCCACTGCTCTCTTAACCTTTTCAAACCACCACGCCATACCTTTCTTGTTTGTTACCCTTGCCACACCACACACTGCTTTTGCATTCCTAACTATGCAATCCCTATATGCATTCCACAAGCTGTCTAGATCCTTGCATTCCTAACAATGCAATCCCTATATGCATTCCACAAGCTGTCTAGATCCATTTCATTCCAATTCACTTATTCTAACTCCTCCCCTACTTTGGTCCTGTATTCATCTGCCATTTCTTTGATCCTCAGCGTCTCGACTTTCAGTCTTTCTCCCTGACTGCTCCTCTCTCACCTGGTCCACCTCACTTTTTCAGCTTGATCTTGCACACCACTGTCATATGATCTGACAGAAACTCCACATCGTCCTCTCGCTGCCCTCGTATCATCAACCATTCCCATCATCGACCTCTCCACGAGCACGCAATCAATCAGGCTCCTTTCAACATGATCCCCGTTCCATCTATTCATATCGCCCATTACGATCACTTTATAGCTCCTGGGCATTTCTCTCATTGCCTCATCCAGCTCATCCCAAAACCTGTCTTTCTCTCTCTCACTCGTCATCACACGGTGCATAAGCTACAATTACTGCCACTTTCACCTACTGAAACTTGAAGTTGACATACATAGATCTCCAGCTGACACATTTGTAATCTCTTATTCAGTTCTGCCACATTTCATTCATCAAAAAAGCAACTCCTTCCCTGCATCTTCCTTACCCATTCATGCCCGATCTTACTTATTTCACACCCTCCCACTCCTCCAGCTCACATCCTTTCATTTTTGTTTCACACAGTGCCATCAAGGAATATCTTGCACTCCTGAACACATTCGCCACTTCCACCCTCTTGCTCTCCTCATTCACACCTCTCACATTCCACATGGCCACGCGAATCTACTCATTTGGTTGGGGTCCTGGGCAGGTATTGGGCCCACTAAGGCTCTCTGAAACATTTGCCATGATTAAGTGATTTTAGATAGGGGAATCTGAAGGACATTTAACCTGGCCAAAAATCCTGATTATATGGTTACCACCCAGTGCAGTAAATGGTTTCCTCGGAACATGAAGCCATTTGGCTTGTCACTCAGTTTAGAGACCATAAGGCATCCCTGCAATGAGTGAGAGGATGATGGGTGCCCCTACCTACCACCAAGAAAACACTAAGACTTTCACCTTATTATCCAATCATGTACCTCTTCTTAACCAATGCTAAATTATTATAAGACAAATGAAGAAAATTGAGAAAAAAATATATGATACGAAATAAAGAGAAAACATAAAAGGTGTATTGGTGTTGTGGTGAGGAGGGGTATACTGAGATGGTCTGGGTATCTGGAGAGGATGGGGGATGACAACTGGGTGTAGAAAGTGACAAGTATGAACGATGGGGGTAGGGTTGTGAAAGGCAGACCAAAAAAAGACCTGGGATGAGGTCATAGACCTCTGGGATAAAGGACTGAATAGGGAGGCTGCCAGGGACTGAGCAGCACAGACAGCTGTAATTAAGTGACTAAGTCTGACTCATGCAAGCATGTTGGAGCCTTTATAGAGAAAATTAAACAAAATAGACAGACAAGAAAAATGGAAATGGCAAAATAAAGTTGATAAAAAGAGAACCCCAAAAGGTAAGCAAAAAAATGACAAAAAGGAAACAACAAAAAATTGTCTATCCATCTATCTATAGCCAGATCCCATAATGAGTTTGTACTTAGAGAGTTATCTCTAACCTGTTCTTTTTTTTCTTTCTAGGTGAAGATGAACGACACGTGAGTAGCGGCCACACGTGTGAGTATTACACACACACACACACACACACACACACACACAATGTTTTATTCGCCCCTGTGTAGAGTATAACTCTCTTGTGTGGGGAGGCTCCTCACATACACTCTTCTCAACAAGGTGGAGTCAAAGGCTTTTTGTCTCATTAACTCTCCTTCTGGAACGATGCAGGAATGTAGAAGTGAAGAAAAGAAAGACAATGTGATGGTGTGAAGGATGTAGGTGGTAGATTATTAACCCATGGGGATGAAGCAAGGACGAGATGGAAAGAATATTTTGAAAGCCTGATAAATGGGAATAGAGGGAGCAGAGTGGCTGTGAACATGATTGGTTTTAGGGGTGTGCAGAGAAGGAATGCAGTGCCAGGAGACGTGACACTCGCACAGGTGAAGAGTGCTGTGAAGCGGCTGAAAAATGGGAAAGCAGCTGGGGTTGATGACGTGTATGCAGAGATGATTAAGTGTAGTGGTGAGAGAGGAATTAAATGCTTGTTGGAGATATATAAGAAGGCATGGATGAGTGAAACTGTGCCTGCAGAGTGGAAAATGGCTGTGATTGTACCCCTGTAAAAAAATAACAGTGAGTGAAGTGAGTGCATGAACTATCATGGCATAAGTTCACTGAGTGTGGTAGGGAAGGTGTATGGAAGAATTATTACAGAGAAAGTAAGAGAGAAATCAGAAGTCCTAGTAAGTGATAAACAGGGTGGCTTTAGGAGTGGCAGAGGATGTGTGGATCAAATATTTGCAGTGAGACAGATAACAGAGAAAACTTGTGAGAAGGACCATAAGGTGTTTATGGCTTTCATGGATCTGGAAAAAACATACAACAAAGTGGCTGCATGAGATCAAGTAGTGTCTAGAGTTGTCATTAGGCGACCGAAGCCGATGAATGCAAGCATGTCGATGTCTTTGTAATCAATATCATACAATACAAAAAGGTAGCCAAGACTCAGACCCATACATTCTAAAGGGTGCAACATGGGATTGACTATTACCATTTACTCTCTCCTATCTCTAAATGTTTTGGACTATGATAACATGGTCTTGAATCCCTACACTCCAAAAAGGGGAGTAACTCTTACAGCTTCACGTTTCTTCAGGTGGGAGGGTGAGGGTGCAGGAGAGCCAGGCAGTGAAGAGAGCATGGACTTGTCTGAAGGTGGCAGCAGCAGCAGTGGTACCCTTGCCAACCAGTCTCCCCTCTCAGATCACACATCCATCCCACCTCCTATTTACTCCTACCAGCAGTCTGTTCGAGACCCTCTCAGGTTCCCCATGCAGGTAAGACTTTAGTGATACAGACTGCACTGAGGTAATGATAATGTATACATTGTGTGTGTGTGTGTGTGTGTGTGTGTGTGTGTGTTACCTAATTGTATCTTCACAGGAATGAGTCAAACTTGTACTGTCCTATATATTAAACCATTTTTATCATACATATCCTTAACACTTTTCGTACACGTAAGAGTTATATGCGGTGGCTGAATCGGTAGAGAGGCGGCTTGCAGTCCTGATGGACCCAGGATCGAATCCCGGCTGGGGCAGGGAACAGTTTAAGGATTTGAATTTCCTAAAAAGCAGACTTTCCTGATCTACCAGATGACCCGCCGACATGTCATAAAAGTACCCCCGCTAATACCAGTACACCAGTCCTGTATGAGACAGCCCTAGCATGTATTCAATATGGACAGTGGGTGTTAGTGCCAAAGTGGTGACATGTGGAGGTGTAGGAGGACTACTGGGCCTTGGGATAGGCCACTGCCCCCAAGAAATAGGCCCTGAACCTCTGCCCAGAGTCGGACACGTAAAAAAAAAAAAAAAAAAAAAAAAAAAAAAAACAAAAAAAAATGCTAATGACTTTTGGGCCATTGCTCTGGCACAGTTGTTATCAAACCATTTTGGAGAGTTTGATCTTTTACTTAACTGTTGACCTGGTATGAATAAATCTATACCAGGCAGTATTAAGTCATTAATGTGGGACTGGACAGAATTGACATCACTAGAGAAGATAGCCTGCCATGGAATGTCAGCAAGATAATCAATGTTCCATTGGGTCACCTTGACAGGTTCAGAATAGGGAGGTCTGGGGGGGGCTGACTAATGAGGCTTTGATGAGACTGTGGTCAGAGGATCCAAGTGGTGACAGTACTTCTATCCTGTATTGATCTGGATTATTTGTCTGGAACAGATCCAAGAGATGGGCATTATGGCCAGGATTATCTGGTATTCTGGTTAGTTGCTTTACCAACTGTGTGAGATTAAATGATTCTGCAAACGGCTCGCACTCTAGACCAGCATCGTCAATCCTGGCAGAATGCAATAACCATTCAACATTAAGTACGTTAAAATCACCCAAAATGGTAATCTTGGTGCTAAGGACAAAGTTAAAGTTACTCAACTGTGTGGATATGGAGTCAAATACACTGGGTTCTGAAGAAGCACTGAGGGAGTGATAGACTACACAGACACATTTGGTAATATTTAGATAATTTAGTTTACACATTGAGTAATCAAAATTAGTTGAGGTGAAGTTTAAAACAGTGTCAACTGCATATTCAGATTTGGTATAACAACAGGTGCCGCCCTTGTTACAGAAGTTTGTGAAGAGATGGTAACCAGGAAAACAAAATGGGGAAATTCGGTAGAGGGAGAAATTTGGGGTTCTGTGAGGAACAAGGCTAGAGAGGATATGGACTGTAGGAAAAAATGAACTGAATTCTAATTGGTACCGAAAGCACGGACACTGGCGAAGAATAAGGCTGCACCTGCTCTTCTCCGCTGACAAGCAAGAACAGAATTTGCAACAGTTGCTGCTGGTACAGTCGCTTCATGGCAACCAGGAGGACCCTGTGCTGCCAGCCCTACCTTGCCGGTGGTGGCAATCCGAGATATCACCTCGTTTGCTGATGTTAATGTAGCGGCCATTGGTAAAGGGAATGGAAATAGGAGGTGTGATATTTTACGTGCATATAGTGTGGTGTAGACAGTTGAAGGTACAGGTATTAAGAGAATATGCTGGCCTACTCTCTGTGTAAATGAAAGCACTGAAAATGTTCAGCAAAGGGGGATGGTAAGGATCAATTCCTGAGGGCTGGTGAAATGAGGGCTCCAGCTCTCCCTGGCATAAGCTTGCCCTCCACCTCAGAAGTGCCGCCCTGTTCAACTGGTGCTACAGTCTACTCCTGGTAGATATTCAAAATAAAGAGTAAAAAATTAAAAGGAGTAAGAAATTAAAGTTTCTTATACAACACTTGAACCTGTTGTGTACAGTAAAGCAGTATAGTGTCAGACAGGTTTTTTCTTTCTTTTAAATTATTCTAATGCTAATACTATCTTCATTGCTAAACAATTCACCATCAATCTGCCTATAGCAAGACACCTTAATCATGGAAAACATAATCACAAATGAATCATCTCCATGTCACCCTGTCCTCTGCCAAGAGGCTGCTCTCTCTCTCTCCAACTCATATCCCCTCTCTCATATACCTTTCCACCCCATTCCTTCATCTCATGCATGGTCTGCCACTCCCCCTACCCTCTGCCTCACTGACATTCCCTCTCCTGGTCAGTCTGTCATTCTCCATATTTTCAACATGGTTAACCATCTCAGTGAACTGCAGACATTAATGCTGTGTTCAAGCAGAATGGGCGCCTGGTGGGCGCTGCGATGGAGGAGGAGGAGGAGGAGGAGATGTTTGCCCTCAGTGGAGCGGAGGCCCCCATCGCACACAGGGGCACACCTCTCAACCTCACACATCCAGAGTACACCCTACCTGACACAGAGATCTATGAGCCAGAGACAGGTAAGGTACAGTTAGAGACAGGTAATGTATTCCCAGACAGGTTGTGTACAGCCATTTGCAAAACTTTACATCTTATCATCTGCAGCATCCATCTGCAATTCTCATTCCTATCCTCAGCATCACACACCCGCAGTACACCGTGCCTAACAGAGAAATCTGTTGGCCAGAGACAAGTAATGCACAGTTCCTGACAGTAATACTGATCTTTTTTTTAAATGAACATTTATGAGGTACAGACAGACAGAGACAGCGATCTGTGAACCAGTGACAGGTAAGGTACAACCCTCCCTCCTGCCTCCCCAAGTTCTGCATTTAAAAGCAGGCTTCAAGTTTCTACAGGGTGATTCAATACTCTGATGCCTAAGAATAATGCCAGTACAGCACACCACCATTATCTGATGGGGTTAAATTATGGAAAGTGGATCGGATAATGATTTATGGGATACCGGGACAATTAAAACATGGGTTTAATAAGGCTATGTTTGAGGCCAAGTGGAACCCACACCCTTCCCCCTCTGTAAAAGTAACAACAGCAACCTTAGACATGTGGAGAGAATGGAGAATGAAAGACTGACTAAGAGGGTGTATGTAGGTGAGGTGGAGGGAGGGTGAGGGAGGGGTAGACCAAGGATGAGGTGGAGGGATGGAGTTGAGAGGTACATGAAGGAGGGGAGAGTGAGTTGGGG
This sequence comes from Coenobita brevimanus, assembly GCF_032717465.1. Taxonomy (NCBI): domain Eukaryota; kingdom Metazoa; phylum Arthropoda; class Malacostraca; order Decapoda; family Coenobitidae; genus Coenobita; species Coenobita brevimanus. The sequence goes on from NW_027643514.1 coordinate 64,564, forward strand.
GGAGGGTAGTCAAATGGTGGGTGACAGAGCGACTTGGAGGCGTTTTGTCTGTGGCCACCCTTTGCGGGATTTGGGTGTCGGGCTATAGATAAATAGATAGAACCTTAGACTGATCCCTAGACCTCCTTTAATGCCTTATCTGACTACTTTCCATCACCATATCACCTATGAGTATAACTGAAAGAGTGATCAGAGGTTGAGTAGATGTAACACACTAACCAAACAGGTGTAACTAAAATTATTGAGTACCAGGTCCTGTTGAGCCATCATCATGGGCTGGGGGATAAGTGGTGTCCCAGGGCACTCACTCATCATTGCATTTGCTCTGGCAAAGAAGAGAAATCTAGTTGACAGGAATAAATGTTTGTTTTGCCAGACAAAATTACTGTGCCTGCAATTCCTACATATTTATTTTATTTTCTGCAAAACAGCTGAGTGGTGAGTGAGGGATGGAGTGACAGTGGTCAGATTGGGAAGAAGTAGATGCAAGGGCTGTGGCTGTAAACACAGCTGACGTTTGTGGGCATAGGAGTCATAATAATTCTGCTGTTCAGTACAATATTTCCTCCCATATCATCCATCTATCTATCTATCTATAGCCCGACGCCCTAATTCCGCAAAGGGTGGCCGCAGACAAAGCGCCTCCAAGTTGCTCTGTCACCCACCATTTGACTACCCTCCCCCCAACTCACCCCCCCCTCCCTCATATACTGGTACCTCTCAAATCCATCCCTCCACCTCATCCTCAGTCTACCCCTCCCTCTCCTTCCCTCCACCTCACCTACATACACTCTCTTAGTCAGTCTTTCACTCTCCATTCTCTCCTCATGTCCAAACCACCTCAGTGTATTTCTCCTAATCTTCTCAACCACATCCACATCCACCCCACAACGTTCCTTCATTTTTTCATTCGTCAACCTGTCCCTCCATGTCACTCCACATGCTCCTCTCAAGTAACTCATTTCCACTGCTCTCACTCTTGACTTGTTTCCCTCTTGCAAGGTCCACGCCCTGCTTCCATACGTCAGGGTAGGGATCACAATACTATCATGCAGTGACTTCTTAACTTACACACTCACCTACCTATTTCTCATCACTGCTTTCAGTGAACCAACAACCTTCCTTCCCTGCTGTACCCTTTCACATACTTCATCCCCCAAAGTTCCATTCTTACTCATCACACTACCCAAGTACTTGAATGTACTCACATTCTCCATAATAATAATGTAGGAAAGAATAAATTTATGGTCTTCAAGAGGAATGAAGTCAATGAATGCACAGTGAGGTAGGATGACGAGGAAATGGAAAATGTGAGTGCATTTAAGCACGAGTACTTGGGTAGTGTGATGAGTAAGGGTGCGAGTCTGGAGGATGAAGTGCTTGAAAAGGTGCAGCAAGGAAGAGAGGTTGCTGGTTCTTTGAAAGCAGCGATAAGAAATAGGGAACTGAGCATGATATTTAAAAAAAAATGCCTGCATGATAGTACTGTATTGTGATGCCAACTCTAACATATGGAAGTGAAGCTTGGACCTTGTTGGAAGGACACAAGTCATGAGTGATGGCAATGGAAATGAGTTATTTGAGAGGAGCATGTGAGGTTACATGGAGAGACAGTCTGACAAATAAGAAAGTAAAAGAGCACTGTAGTGTGGATGTGAATGTGATAGAGAGCGTTAGGAGAAATACACTGGGGTGGTTTGGCCATGTGGAGAGGATGGAGAGTGAGAGACTAATGAGGAGAGTGTATGTGAGTGAAGGGGAGAGGGGGAGAGGGAGAGAGGGAGGGGGCAGCTGAGGATGAGATGGAGGGATGGAGTGGAGAGGTATATGAGAGAGGAGGTTTTGGGCTAGGAGGAGGGCAGTGAAATGGCGGGGAACTGGGCGACATGGAGGCCATTTGTTTGTGGTCACCCCTTATGGGATTGAGCCATCTGGCAATAGATAGATAGATGGATAGATAGAATAGTAATATTAATAATACAGTAAAAGTCCTCCAATCCGACCACCAATAATCCGAAAATCCCAATATTCAGAATTTGCCAAGGCAAAAATTTTCTATTTTTTCTGGTGTTTTTCCAATTTTTCTGGGCTATATCTAAGGATTTATCTGGTTTGGACTTGCCCATGGACTTGGATATACGTGCCTTCATCTATTCATCTACACTTCTATGCATTTCCAGTGAGTAAAACAATAATTCATATCATTTATGTGTTTATTTAAAGATCATGTACATATTTGAAATGTTTTCAAAGGCCCCTCTTAATAGTCCTAAAAAAAACAATCAAAAGACCCTCAGTTCCATGTGATTCGTATTAGAGGACATTTACTGTACTGTAATAATAGTAATAACAATACTGATACTAATCCTAATACTAATACTACTACTACTACTAATAATAATAATAATCTATCTACCTATCTATCAACTCCCAGTCGCCTTGATCCCGTAAAGGGTAGCCACAAACAAGTCACTTCCACGTCACCCTGTCCCTTGCCATTTCACTGCCCTCCCCTCAGCTCACACACCCCTCACATACCTCTCCATTCCATCCCTCCATCTCATTCTTGGCCTCCTCCTTCCTCTCCCCTCCTCCACCTCACTCACATACACTCTCCTCATTAGTCTCTCACTCTCCATTGGTTCCACATGGCCAGTGTATTTCTCCTAATCCTTTCTGTCACATACACATCCACACCACAATGCTTCTTCACTTCCTCATTTGTCTGTCTCTCCATGTAACTCCACATGCTCCTCTCAGATAACTCATTTCCACTGCTGTCACACTTGACTTGTGTCCTTCCAACAAGGCATAAGCTTTGCTTCCATGTGTTACAGCAGGTTTCACAATACTCTCATGGAGCGGCTTTTTTACTTCCATGCTCACTTCTCTATTTTTTATCACCTTTTTCAAAGCACCAGCAACCTTTCTTCCCTGTTGTACCCTTTGAAGCACTTCATCCTCCAAACTTCCACCGTTACTCATCACACTACCCAAGTACTGTACTTAAACAGACTCACATTTTCCATTTCCACATCATCCAACCTCACAGACCATTCAGTGACTTCATTTCTCTTCAAGACCATAACTTTACTTTTCCCTATGTTCACCTTTAGATTCCATTTCTTATACGCTTTCCCAAACTCTTTCACCAAGCCTTGCAGTTCCCCTTTGTCTTTTCTTAACAATACAGTACCGGTATTATCTGCAAACAACAGAACAGGAAGTTTCCAAATGCTGCTCTCTCTCATTAGGGCTGCACCAGTATTCACTGCCCTACCTTGCACATCTTTTATAACCTTATCCATATACAGATTGAACAATGATGGAGTCATGACACATCCCTGTTTGAATCCAACATTCAGATAGAAAAATTCACTTAGTTCACCATCCACACGCACTGCAACCTTAGCACCCTCATACATATTCTTCACAGCATTCAGCAGCTTCCCATTTACTCTATTAAGTAAAAGTCCTTTAATCCAACCACCAATAATCTGAATATCCCAATACTCCAAATTTTTTGAGCTGGCAGATGATTTTAAATGCAGTAATAAATATAAGTGTATTAAGTGAAAATTAAGTGAATTACAGTAAGTTACTGTTTAGTGAACTGAGTGAAAACTAAGTAAATCAAGTGGATTTTTTCTCTGGGCTTTGTCTGGGCTTTATCAAAGGATTTATCTGGCTTGGACTTGCTCTTGGACTTGGAATAACTGCCTGCAACTATTCAGCTACACCTTTATGCATTTCCAGCGAGTAAAACAATGACCCATATTATATTAAGTGTTTATTTAATGATCATGTACATATTTCTAATGTTTTCTGAGGTCCCTCTCAATAGTCACAAAAAAAAAAAAAAAATAAAAAAAAAAGTGTTCAAAAGACCCTCAGTCCCCTGTCATTCAGATTACAGGACTTTTACTGTATATTTTTAATATTTTCCACATGCTATGTTTATCCATTCTGTCATATACCTTCTCCAAATCCATGAAGGCTGCATACAACTTCTTTCCCTTCTCTAGAAACTTTACCACTAAAGACCTAAGGATGAGTACCTGATTTACACAACCTCTTCCCTTCCTAGAATCTCCCTCTTCTTCTCCAACTTATTCCTCTGTTATTTCTCTAACTCTGTCAGTAAGCATCCTACCATATACTGTTCCTATTACACAAATACCCCTATGATTAATACACACTTCTTTTTCACCTTTTCCTTTGTACAGGGGAAAAATTATACATGACTTACAATCCTCTAGGATTCTATCTTCCTACCAAGCCAATCTTCACATCTTCCATATCCATTTCACTACTATCTCTTCCCCATGCTTTAGCATTTCACCACACACCTCATCAATTCCTAGAGCTTTCCCCATTTTTACTTACTTCATTGCTTCCACTACTTCCATCCTACCGATCTCTTCCTCCCTTCTCACCTACCTCCTGCTCCCAGCCACTCCCAAGCCACTTATACTCATATTACTTTCATTCTCTGTGTTGAACAGTTCCTTAAAGTGTTCTCTCCGTCTACTCACTTTTTCTCCCCTCTCCACCATCAATCTACCATTTTTATCTTCCACTCTCCTTCTAACTTCTCTATCATGATAATAATAATAATAATAATAATAATCCATCCATCCATCATCCAATCATGTAATAATAATAATAATAATAATAATCCATCCATCATCTAATCCTGTGTTGCCCCAAGAGGAGAGTAGGAGCCCGGGACAAGGCAGGTTGGTCCTGACATTGATGATGAGTGTGACTGGTCGTACTCATCCCTGAGTGGCATTACATGAGCAATAAACCCCAACCATCCCTTGGATATAAATTTCCATCGGCTCAATCCGATTGGAGCGCCTTTATTACCAACTAAACCACAGGCGCCATAATCTGGTTATATAGTTACCACCAAGTGCAGCATTTGGCTTCCTGGTGTATAGGAAATCATTTGGCTTGTCACTCAATGTAGAGTCACCCGCAGACCGAAGGAAGAGGAAAGAAAGGAGGACAGAAAAGGAAGGATGGAAAGAAGGAAGGAGGAGAGGAAAGGGCTTGCACCCACGAGCAGCATTACACTGAATGAGTGGATGGTGAGTGCCCCCACCTACCACAGAATAATAATAATTATAATAATAATAATAATACAAATAATAATAATACAGTACACCCTTCAACTTCACACACACCCTAAGTACACCCTTTCTGATATAGAGACAACATGAAAGAGGTTATAATATTCATGCATTATACATACTCTTCTATATATTCTGTAATTGTTAGTGGACATGGTACATGTATGATGTTAAGCAAGTTACAGACTGAGTTTGATGTAGTGTCAACTGGATGGAGAAAAGAAAAATGCAGTTTTATAAATTTATGCCTACAGAGGAATGTTATTGTGGTGAACAAAATGTCTACTTATTTATCAACAGCATGCCATCATTATATGAATGGGATGCATTTTTGAAAGTGGGTGGGAATGCTCACCATCCACTCACTCAGTGTAGTGCTGCTGCCGGGTGTCTGCCCTTTCCTCTCCTCCATCCTTCTTTCCTTCCATCCTCTTCTGTCTTCCATTCCTTCATTCTTTCCTTGTCTTTCTGCCTATGGGTAACTTTACACTCATTCTTCTGTCTTTCTTTCCTTCATTCTTTCCTCTTCCTTCTGCCTGTGGGTGACTCTACACTGAGTGACAAGCTAGATGGTTTCCTGTACACCAGGAAATCATTTACTACAATGGGTGGTAACCATATAACCAAATTTTGGCTCCTGGTGGTTTTGTGGGTAATTATTGCACTCCAGTCAGATTGAGCCGGTGAAGGTTTATATCCAAGGGGTGATTGGGGTTGAGCAGTGAAGGTTTATATCCAGGGGATGGTTGGGGTTGATTGCTCATGTAGTGCCATTCAGGGATGAGTGAGGCTGGTCACTCTCATCTTAAATGTCAAGACCAACTGCCTAGCCCCGGGCTCCTACACTCCTCAAGGGGCAATGTAGGATTGGATGATGGATGGGTGGATGGATTGTATAACAAATGATTTTTTAATGAATTTAGTGTTCTAGCAATCATGTAAGTGAGGAAATGAACATACAGGTATAATGAGAAAAATGGGCAATGTAGCAGTGAAAAACACCAGTGAAAAAAATGTGCTAAATGTTACAGTCATAAAAGCATGTGATCATATAAGTCAATTGTAAAAAACAGTCTATAATTCTAACTACCAATCTGTCTAATCTACTTATTCATCCAGTAAACTAAAGCATCAGTCTATCTGTCAATTTCCCTTCATGTCAACCCCCAGTGGACTTCCCAAGCTCCCCGACAACCCTCCGATACCTGGTGGAGCCTGGCAGTGAGGAGTGTGGGGGAGTGCGACTTGCAGAGAGGGAAGAAACCTCACAGCCACCTGTCACCCCTACAGAGGACGATTATTCTCTCTACACCGCTGTTGTCTCACCCCCAACCGGCCAGGTCACCCTTAGGAAAGGTAAAGGATCATCATTATTCTCATCATCAACTTAGGATATGTAAAGAATCTTCATCAACATCATCACTCTCATTGTCATCATCATCACTATAAACTTAGGAAGCATCAAGGATCCACCACCACCATCATCATCATCAACTTATAATACATAAAGGACCATCATCATCATCATCATCACTGCCAACATTATTCATCTGAAAAGGAAGAACATGGTATTTAAGGTAGAAAATCAGACAAAAAAGGAAAACAGGGATATCATAGGTAAGCAGTATATGAAGAATGATGAAAAAATGGTAATGGTAGACAGTGAAGATATTAAAGATCCCTGGAGAGAGCATTATAACTGTTTGCTGAATGAGGAGTCTGACTGGAACAGGGAAAGTTTAGAGTCAGCAGATCCAAAGTTTGGCCCTTGAACTTTGATTGATGCTGATACTGGGAGCAGAGCGATAGGCAATATGCAGTTGGGGAAGGTGGTGGGTGTTTCTGGATTTACTGCTGAAAAGCTGAAGGCCTCAGGAGATATATATGAGTGGGTTTAGTTGCTGATTTGAAAAACTCAATTATATATCAGTGTGTTGTTCCAGATGACTGGCTGAAGAGTGTGACTGTAAATGTGTACAGTAAACTTTCAATTATCCCGCGTAATTCAGCCAAGCCCTATGCCAAATAAAGTGAAACACCAGATATTGCATAATACCCTCCATCGGCTCGACATTCAGCGTCGAGCAGGATACTGTGTTACTATCCCTGTTGACCCTCTACCCTAAAAACTTTCCCATGAATGATATTGCTTTAACAGAGCTGAGCCAGCAGCGCCAGATACTGCCTTCAGCCGTATATTGTGATGGCAGATAACTGAAAGTCAGTATCATCCTGACCTCTTTTCCCACCCTAGGGCAGGGTGAGGAGCAGCAATGTCTAGACAGCCCAAATTTGCCCAGTACAATGGTCCATGCTTCCATTCACTCATCATTCAAGCCTCCAGAATCCTGGATCTATCTGATACGTTAAAAACATTCACCACACTCTGTAGTTTCACATAAACGTATCCAATATAATCACTCTGGATGCTATCACGTTAAAAAGGGGTGCCAAATCCCTGATCATGAGCTTCTTCTCACAACATTCATCAAGCCAGCGTGATCTCCTGTCAGTTACCTAGCCTCACTGACTTCCATACCTTTCTTCCTCACACACTCATCCACCATACCCCTCCACCTTCTCCTTGGCCTACCTCGCCTCCTCCCTTCTTCAAATTTGCTCATATATACCTTTTGCACCACTCTGTTGTTATCCATTCTCTCCATATGACCATACCATCTCAGTGCACTCTCTCTGACTCTGGTGTCCACAGACTTCCTCACTCCACATCGTTCACAAATCATTATTTTGTATCCTATCCACTCTCTGTACTCCACATACAATCCTCAGCAGTCCCATCTCTACCGCTCTCACTCTTGACTTTTCATTTTCATGCCACACCATACTCTCACATCCATATGTCAAAGTTGGCACGAACACTTCTTCATGTTAGCCTCGCACAGCTCCAACACTCAAGCCTCTGTTTGTTATCAAGGTCTTAATAGCACCAGCTTCTTTACTTCCTTGTGTCACTTGACTTTCCACTTTTTTTGCACATTTTCCTCTCTTTTCTATCACTGTACCCAGGTACTTGAACTCTCTCACCAATTGCAGTCTTTCTCCATTCACTGTAACATCACACTGGGAGTCCCCTTCTTTCTCAATAACCATCACTTTACTCTTTTCTACATTTACTTTCAAGGCACGACAGTTACAGACATCTGCAAAACTCTGCACTAGTCTACTAAGTTCTTGTCCAGTATTTGCAAGCAGTACTCCATCATCAGCATACAACAAATTTGAGATATTCCATCCATCACCATTCAGTACCAATGCCATCCCTCTCTCCATTACTCATGTTTTTACTTCTCTCATCACCCCATCTATATATATACTGAACAACCATGGGGACATCACACAACCTTGTCACACACCCACACCGATCATGAACCATTCACTTAGATGCCCATTTACCCTTACACATGCTTCATTGCTATCATAAAAACTCTTGATGGCACCTAGCAGTTTCCCAACTACATTGTACATGTGCAAAATCTTCCACAATCCTTCTCTATCTACTTTGCTGTATGCTTTTTCCAGATCCTTGAATGCCATAAACACCTTAAAGTCCTTCTCACAAGCCTTCTCCACTATTTGTCTCATAGCAAATATTTGATCCACACATTCTCTGGCACTCCTAAAGCCACCCTGTTCACCACTCACTAGGACTTCTGATATCTTTCTTACTTTCTCTATAATAATTCTTCCAAATACCTTCCCTACCACACTTAATAAACTTATGCCACAATAATCCTTGTACCCACGTTGCTCAACTACTGGGGTACAGTCACAGCCTTTTTCCAATCTGCTGGCACAGTTTCACTCATCCATGTCTTCTTACATATCTCCAAAAAGCACTTCATTCTGCTCTCTCCACTACACTTAATTATCTCTGCATACACCTCAGCTACTTTCCCATGTTTCAGCCACTTCACAGCATTCTTCACCTGTGCAAGTGTCACGTTTCCTATCACTGCATTCCTCTGCGCATCCTCAAACCCAATCATGTTTACAGTGGCTCTGCTCTCTCTTTACGTATTCACCAAGCTTTCAAAATATTCTCCCCATCTTGTCCCTACTTCATCCCCATGGGTTAAAAATCTACCACTTACGGCCTTCTCTCCATCTTGTCCCTACTTCATCCCCATGGGTTAAAAATCTACCACTTACGGCCTTCACTCTTTCACATTTCTTTCCACTGTCACTTCTACATTTCTGCACCTCTTTCCAGTATAACTTCCTATTTTCAGAGGAATTTGCATTCATTTTTCTTCCTTGATCATCAAGGAAGAAAAATGAATGCAAATTCCAGTCGAGCAGGGCAGTACTCCCGAGGTGGATGGAAAGCTGATGACAGGGAGTGCTGGAGCTCCCGTTTCATCAGCCCTCGGGACTAGTTCCTGACCATCCCCCTTTGCTGAACTTTTTCAGTGTCTCAGTTACACAGAGAGTAGGCCAGCATGCTCTCCAGTACAAATTTCTCTATCTATCTTCACCAAACTACATGCACAGTACACACTACACTTCCTATTCAAAATTTACCAAAATGGCGTCAATTCACCCAGCCTCGGAGTCCCCAGGGGGGGGGACCATAAATGCCCCCGCCATCTGCCCCTCTCCCGGTGACGACTCGAGGTGCCTGGAACCACTGTCTGACTCTCTTCTTCTTCATTTCTGCAACATTCGCGGCCTTTCATCTAACTTTCACTCTGTTGAGCACCACCTCTCCTCCTCTAAACCTCACCTTCTTTTTCTAACTGAGACTCAGCTGTCTGAGGCAACTGACAGCAAACCCTTTTCTGTATCCTCCTACTTTCTCTATACTCATTTCAAAGCCAAAGGTGGCTGTTGTGTATACATACGCAACGACTTATCTTGCTCTCGTGTTCCTGAACTTGATTCTTCTGAATTCTCCACTCTCTGGCTTCGGCTTTCCTGTCATTCTCTGACTAAATATATCTGTGCTGTTTACTTATCCCCTAATTCTACTGACTATCAAAAATTCTTCGACTATCTTACTTCTACGATGGAACACATTCTGTCCATTTCTCCTTTCTCTGAAATCTCCATTCTTGGAGATTTCAATGTTCACCACCACCTTTGGCTCTCCTCTCCTTTCACGGATCCACCTGGTGAACAAGCCTACATCTTTTCTATCCTTAATGACCTAGAGCAGCTTGTACAGCACCCTACCCGTATCCCTGACCGCCTTGGAGAGAGCTCCAACATACTTGACCTCTTCCTCACAACTAATCCTTCTGCTTACTCTGTTAATCTTTTCTCTCCGTTGGGCTCCTCCGATCACAACCTTATTACCTTAACCTGTCCTATCGCTCCAGTACGGCCTGCGGACCCTCCAGGGAAACGTCGTCTCTGGCATTTTGGAGCTGCGGACTGGGAGGCCCTCAGGCAGTACTTCTTTGATTTTCCCTGGAATGATTATTGCTTCCATGGCCGTGAGCCATCTGAGTGTGCCTTGCGCATTACGGAGGTTATTCTCTCGGGCATGGAAGCATACTTTCCTTTCTCATATCCTTTGACTAACGCAAGAAAGCCTTGGTTTAATCACGCTTGTTCTAATGCTGTCCGCAACAAGGAGAAGGCCTACAAAAGGTACCGGAGCCAACCCACCCCTGAATCACATAATCTTTACGTTTCTGCCCGGAATCGTGCTAAGTCTGTTCTTCGCTCTACTAAAAATAATTTCATCCATACTAAATGCTCTCAACTCTCCAACTCGAATTCTTCCCGCTCCTTCTGGCACCTTGCCAAAAATCTTTCTAACAACTTTACCTCATCATCCTCCCTCCTCTTTTCTACTCTGATGGTTCTGTAGCTATTTCTTCTACTGATAAAGCAGATCTCTTCGCACAGACTTTCTCCTCCAATTCCACCTTAGACGATTCCGGTGCTGTTCCTCCATCACTTCCCCCCTCTGACTTCCTCATGGCTGACATTAAAGTTTCTTCAGTTGATGTATTTTCTGCCATTACTGGCCTCAGTACTAACAAGGCATATGGGCCTGATGGGGTCCCTCCTGTTGTTCTCAAGAACTGTGCTTCTGTGCTTACACCCTGCCTAGGCAAACTATTTCGCCTTTGTCTGTCAACTTGTACCTTTCCTTCTTGCTGGAAGTTTGCTCTCATTCAGCCAGTCCCAAAGAAGGGTGACCACTCCCAACCCTCCAACTATCGTCCAATTGCTTTAACGTCCTGTATTTCAAAAGTTTTCGAGTCAATTCTTAATAAAAAAATTTTAAGGCATCTTTCCTATCACAACCTTCTTTCCGATCGTCAGTATGGGTTCCGTCAGGGACGCTCCGCTGGCGATCTTCTCACCTACCTTTCAGACTCCTGGTCATCCTCCTTTCGGGACTTTGGCGAAAGCTTTGCCATTGCACTTGACATCTCAAAGGCTTTCGATCGAGTCTGGCACAAATCTTTAATTTCCAAACTGCCCTCCTACGGTTTCTATCCTTCTATCTGTACCTTCATCGCTAGCTTCCTTTCTGGTCGTTCTATAGCTGCTATCGTAGACGGCCATCGTTCTTCTCCTAGATCTATCAACAGTGGTGTTCCTCAGGGCTCTGTCCTATCACCAACTCTCTTCCTTTTATTCATCAATGATCTTCTAAGCTGTACATCTAACCCTATCCACTCATACGCTGATGACTCCACCCTTCACCTTTCCATTCGGTTCTCGCAACGCCCATCTCAACAGTTACTTCAAGAAACAAGGGATGAGGCTATGGCACACCTAATGTCTGACTTGGCTCACATCTCTGACTGGGGTAAAAATAATATGGTTGTCTTTAATGCTTCTAAGACTCAGTTCTTACACCTATCAACCCGACAAAATCTTCCACAGGTATACCCACTAATGTTTAATAATATTCAGATTAATCCTGCATCATCCTTGAACATGCTTGGGGTTTCATTTACTCGGGACTTATCTTGGAAAGATCATATTACATCTCTTGTAAAATCTGCTTCCAAGAGATTGGGTGTGCTAAGCCGACTCCGCTCTTTCTTTACCCCTGCACAATTGCTGACTCTATACAGGGGTTTTATCCGCCCCTGTGTGGAGTACAACTCTCATGTGTGGGGAGGCTCCCCACATACAGCTCTTCTCAATAGGGTGGAGTCAAAGGCTTTTCGTCTCATTAACTCTCCTCCTCTTACTGACTCCCTTCAACCTTTGTCTCTTCGTCGCACTGTTGCATCTTTATCTCTTTTCTATCGCTACTTTAATGGTCACTGCTCCTCTGAACTGTCTGCTTGCATTCCTCCACCTCTACGACGGGCACGTAGCACCCGTCTGGCAGCAAACTCTCATCCCTTTTCTGTCCAACTCTCTAATCCAAGAGTTAACTGTTACTCCCAGTCTTTCATTCATGCAACAGGTCAGCTCTGGAACTGTCTCCCTCTGTCTGTATTTCCTCCTGCCTATGATCTCCAGTCTTTCAAACGCAGTGTGTCCAGGCATCTCAAAATGATCGGATCTTGAATTTGGCTCTCTATTGTATTTTGTTTTTCTCCTGGAGGGAACTGTTACTGCGGGCTCATGGCCTTTGGTTCCTTCTTCCTCGCATTAAAAAAAAAAAAAAAAAAAAAAAAAAAAATTATCTCCTTTTACTCTTTACTAGTCTCTTTACGTGCTTCTTGCACTCAATATATTCAGTTCTTATTTCAATTGAACCCCTGTCCTTTAACCACTCCAGCCACTTCGTTCTCTTTTCCTTCACCGCTCTCTTAATCTCTTCACGTCACCATGCCGTACCTTTCTTCTTTGTTGTTACTCTTGCCACACCACACACCACTTCAGCATTCCTAACTAAGCAATCCCTATATGCATTCTACAGGATGTCCAGATCCATTTCGGACTTTCTCCCTGACTGCTCCTCTCTCTCCTGGTCCACCTCACTCCTTTCATCTTGATCTTGCATACCACAATCATATGATCTGACAGACCACATCGTCCTCTTACTGCCTTCGTATCAGCAACCATTCCCAGCATCGACCTCCACAAGCACATAATCAATCAGGCTTCATTCAACTTGATCCCCATTCCCTCTATACCATGTATATTTATGTGCATCTCTGTGTTTGAAATACGAGTTACAAATGCAGGACCTCCTTTCCTGACATATATCCTTCAGTTGCTTCCCGTTATCAATTTCTCCTGGTACTCCATTACAACCCATTATGTCATCCTCAGGACCAGTGCCTACTCTTCCATTCATATTGCCCATTACAATCACTTTCTAGCTCCTAGGCATTTCTCCCACTGCTTCATCCAGCTCATTCCAAAACCTGTCTTTCTCTCTCTCACTCCTGTCATCACACTGTGCATATGCTAGAATCACAGCGGCAGCCACTTTCACCTTCTCAAACTTGAACATGACATACATACATCTCAAGGTGACACATTTGTAATCTCTCATTCCATTCTGCCACACCTCATTCATCAACAAAGCAACTCCTTCCTTGCATCCTCCTCGCCCAATCATGCCCGACCTCACACACTTTACACCCTTCCACTCCTCCACTGCACACCCTTTCATCTTTGTTTCACACACTGTCATCATGGCATATCTCGCACTCTTGAACACATTCACCACTTCCGCCCTCTTGCTGTCCTGATTCACACCTCTCACATTCCACATGGCCATGAAACCTGTCCATTTAGTTGGGGTCCTTGGCTGGTATTGGGTCCTCTGAGGCTCTCCAAAACATTTGCCATGATAAGTGATTTTTGATAGGGGAATCTGGGGTATACTTAACCTTGCCAAAAACCCCAGTTATAGGGTTACCACCCAGTGTAGTAAATGGTTTCCAGGGTACAGGAAACCTTTAGGCTTGTCATTCAGTGTAGAGACCATAGGGCATCCCTACACTGAGTGACAGGATGATTGTTCCCCCCCATCTACCACAAAAGTTAACTGTATATATCAACAGTATATTAGAAACAGAGATACAATGGTACATTATATCAGACACACAGATAAAATCTAGGGGGGCCTACTTAACCAAAGAGAATACGGGGCTATGTGTATTTATGAATCCAATCCCAAGGTGGGATTCTCAAACACATTTGCAATCGATTCCCTGTTATAACTTATATGTATTTTACAGGAAGAACCAGAGATATGAGAGATTCTGTACTGCCCTTTTCTTGTTCTTCCCTCTAAAAATATATATATTAACCTATGATAATATCTCTCATAACCAAGATTTCTTTTTCTGGGAAGAACAAGAAACATGGGAAGACACTGTACTGTCCTTTCTTTGTCCTTCCTGGGAATACATATCACAGTTACAACAGGGCCTTGATCATAAATACAGTTTGATGTTCAAGAATCTCACTCCCAGTTTCTTATTTTTGAGCATCTCTTCTACAGAGCGTCCGTCAAGCTTGGAGGTGACCCGGAAGAAACTTTTGACAGTGACAGAGGAGCTTCTGACAGTGGCGGTGGAGGACGACCAACACTCCCTCTCCTCCCTCAGCCAACACACCAATGACGATGATGACGACGACGACGATGACGCACAGATGCTCTCACATGATGAGTTCACTGATATGCTTATGCCAGATGACATAGACACACCGGATGAACTAGAGGAATCCATCATGGAGCGTGAGTTTTTTTTTCTCTTTTTCTTTATGTGTTAACTCTGGGCAAAGGATTAACAGCCATTTCATCGTGTCTGACCATGGGCACAGGCTTACCTTAACCCATTCTGCTACATCAAGCAGTCCTCCTACATTTTGCATACCTCCATAATTATGTCATCACCTGGTCTGAATATATCAAAGGGTTATATGAAATAATGACAATCACGCACAGGTGCTTTCACAAGACAAGTTCATTGATGATGCAGACACACTAGATGTACGGCAGGAATCCATTATGGAATGTAAGTATTGCTAAGAGCTGTTTGGTTACAACAAAAGGTTACATGAAAAGAACCTATGTGACAATGATGAAGATGATACACAGATGCTTTCATGTGGCGAGTTCACCAATGTGCTCACCCGTGTTGACACAGATACACTGGATGAGCTGTGAAATCCAGGGGCATCTGCAGGATTTTTTGTAAGGGGGGGCAAAATAAAAGAAATTATACATATATGTGCCGACCAAACATATAATTCACTATAAAATATAGTATCAAGATGTACTGAAATTGCAGGCGAAAAGTATTCATATGCTGATATGCTGTAACTCAAAGGAATGGAAATATACGTGAGGTCCGGAAAAGTTCCAGACACACTTTGGAATTCTAAGGTGGGGCAACTGCCCCCCCTTGTCCCCCTCTCCAGACACCCATGGTGAAATCCATCATGGAGTGTGAGTATTGCTGACTGACAATTGGTCTGGCTGTATCAAAAGGTTACATGGTTCTGGATAGGGATGACTTCACAAGGTGACACCAGTGTAATGGGGTGATACTACTGCCCAGTTGTACAAGCCCTCCCAGTCTTCCTATCCCCTGAAAGGAGGATGATTGAATGCAAGGGCAACTTCAACCTGCAATTTACTGGGTTCTTGTCCTTTTTTTTTTTTTTCTAAACAAAAGACAAACAGAGGAAGGAAAAACAAAACAAAACAAAATATCATACACCAAATTACAGGTATCCCCCATTCATAAAAACTCTGCAACAGTTTGACTTAAACTGCTGAAGGCTGAAGTTTTGGGGAAAAATCTGGGGAATCAAGTTCCAGAGAGAAGTAGTTTGGAGAATAAAGGAATTCTGATATGCAGAAGTTCTACAATATGGCAGTGTGACAGTCAAGTCATGGTGCTACCAGATGCCCATGTAGCACAGGGGAATGTATGGAGAGGTGGCGCAATGGATGCAACTTTGTCTGAGAATTTGCCATAAAAGTATCTGTAAAATTATTCAAGGGAGGCAATACTTTGTCTTACTTGTAATAGAGGTAGTTAATTTATAATTGCAGGATTATTAATTATTCTTATAGCTTTGCTCTGAATTTTGTCCAGTTGTTTTAGTGGAACATCTCCACATCCACTCCACATGGGAAAGCATTATTTATGCTGAGACTGCACATGACTTGCAAATTACAGCTAACTGCTCATTAGGGTAGACATTATGGATTTTGTATGAAAATCCAAGTTTCTTTGAAGCAGTTTTATAGCATGTGACCTTGCATGAATTTCATGAATCTATAGTTATTAGGCAGGAAAGCATCCCCTTGGTTATTCACCTAAAATAAATGCACTACAGTGATAAGTTCCATAATATCACAGTTTTTTCCATGCAGCCAGTAGGATATATAAGGTACATGCACAAGCAAAATGATGCCATGTTTCCTCTCGTGGAATCGTCATACTATACAGGGTTGATCATGGTATTACTTATGTTTCATATGAACTGGCAACTAAATTAAGTGCCAAAACTAGCTAATTACTTTCCTACAGTTGCTGATAACTGCTGAAAAAAGATATCAGAGATGTTTGGTAAGCTTTGTAACAATATAAATGTCTCAACCTGGACTCTAATAATTTGTCAAAGTTTCATGCCTGAGAGTGATGATTATGTGCCTTGTTACAGAGCTTGTAATCACGTACCACTCTCATGGTAGTATCTCCCGAGTTGATGATAGCCATCCATCTACTACCGAAACAGGGAAATTGGCAAGTGAGCTTTACAGGTGACAAAAGAACTTTAACACTCAATCTTTCTGTAACTTACAGTGGCTTTATTTGGGGGGGGGGGGGGAAACTGCTGTTGTTGTGCCATCATGCTCATCTGAAACATGAACCCAGTGGACTGCAGGTGTACATTGTCCTTCCCCTGCAGTCCATCAACCTCTTTTCAGGGGATAGGATGAGAGTTCAGGGGCATTAGCATTATCAGGCAGTGGAGTTGCCTGGTTATATCAGTGACACAACATGAAGACATCCCTTCTCCAAAAAAAAAAAAGAAAAAGAAAAAAGAATAGATAACAAGAACCTTCTATCTTGATTCAGGTCTGGGTCCTCAGCCAAGGATAGAGCCACTACCTGAGTACACAGCAGTGCAGGAAACCAGTGAGGAACGGTCATGGCGATCAGTTGTCATATCTGGAATTGAACGGAGGATTGACATGAAGGTCAGTACATCATCATTCATCCATCATCCAATCTTTTATTGCCCCACCAGGAACATAGGGACCCTGGGTTGGTCTACTTAATTCCTGATTTTTGAAGTGAGAATGACCAATCTATTGTCCCAGAATGGTATTGTGTGAGCAGTAAACCCCATCCACCCATAGTACGTACTGTACACCTTTATGAGCAACATCTGCTTGGATACTTTCAGTCAGTATATCTGTATAACCAAATGGTTTTTGGTGGTTTAGTGGGTTAAGGCACTGTGACCAGATGGAGCCTCTATGGGTTTCATCTGAGGAGGGAGTTGGGGGCTCTTTGCTTGCACAATGCCACTCACGGGAAAGTGGGGATGGTCACCATTGCCTATAAATATTAGGAATGGGTAGCCTATGCCTGGGCCTCAGGGCTCCTTTTTATATGGGCAAAATGGGATTGCATGATGGTCCATTTATTGCAAGAAATGTTAAATGACCCGAACAGAGAAAGTCTCAAAGTAGGGCTAAAGATGAACTGGACTACTGTAATGTGTAATCTTCACACACCAAAGAGCATCATCAGTATACCAAAAGAAATTCTTGAAGTAGTCAAGGAGTACAGTTACTTGGGGCAAATACTAAAATTAATGATAGACCACGATAACAAAATAAAAAGTCGCATTACAATTGGAGGGAAAGCTTTTGGTAAACAGAAAGACATTATGAAAAGTAGCTTGGCAATATGTATGAAACAAAAAGTGTATAACAAATTAATTATTCCAGCTATGATGTGTGGTTGTGATACCTGGAAACTAATAAAATCAATGGAAAATATACTAATCCGTTCTCAGAAAGCAATGGAAAAGTCAGTGTTGGGAATATCTCTATGAGACAGGAAAAGATCAACTTGGGAGAGAAAGCAGACAAAAGTTAGTACATTATAGAAGTTATAAAAGAACAGAAATGGAGGTGAGCTGGCCATGTAGCTAGAATAAGGGATAACCGATGGAGCAAGAGGCTGACTGACTGGACATCAACAGATTGTAAGCATAGCAGAAAAAGGCCAGACAGGAGGAGGAGATATGAGAATGAGATATTTTCAGGGAAAATGTGACAGAGATTGCCTCAGTCAAAGAATTCGTGGAGAAGGTAAGGGAAGGCCTTTGTTCAGCAGTAGACTTATAATGGCTGCTGCTGCTGCTGATGATGATGACATACAAATAGAGTATATATATATATATATATATATATATTGTGTATATACAGCAAACTCTCTTGTATGTGCTGCCACATCTTCTAGAATGCATCATTATCTGTCACAGCAAATGGAGGCAAATTTTAAAAAACTTACAGGATGCTCAAAATTAGAAATCCATGCCATCCGATGGGAGTCCTGCCCCTCAGACACTGCCGTAAGTCTCATCACCAAAACACTGCTTTTGATGTTGCGAAATTTGGCAATTTTCTAATTTGTTAACTGTATGTTGCTATCTTTAGCTTTCTTACGTTCAGCATTAATTATATAAATTTTCCTCGTCTTCAATACGTTTCATACTCATATTTTCTAGGGTATCTCATCCCAAAATGGATGATGTGTTGGTTCTCCCCCCCTCTCCCAAGGCCATCACTCTCTCTGTAAGGATTGTGACTGCAAGGTGGAGTCAGAATCCCAGGAGCATGAATGGTGAGTGAATGAGAGTGCAGCCTAGTTAACTAGGCAGAAATTAGTTCTCCCTCTAGTTTATTAGTGTTTTTTATTGCTCTCTTAACCCTACCTCACCCCACCCTTGTATGGGAAAAGAGGTTGGGATGATGATGATGATGATGATGCTGGTGATGATAATGTTGCAGGTGATTGAGCCGTACAAGAAAGTGTTGAGCCACGGGGGTTACTATCCAGGGGCTAATGAGGCCATCATCGTCTTTTCTGCCTGCTTCCTCCCTGACAGGTCACGCAAAGACTATGATTATGTCATGGACAACCTCTTCATGTAAGTTTTCTTCCAGCTTGAATGAAATTACTGTATTTTAAAATAATGTAGGCCTAATGCTGGAACAGTGATTTATATGGAAATATAAATAAAGTATCAGCTACTTTTATATGACTGGTACTGCTAACTTACACAATGGAAATACAAGTACAGTATATGAAACTTGTATAAAGTCTTAATAAAATATATAAGTGAAACTTTATCAAGGGTGATCCATGTATTATGCAACCAAAGTTCATGTGTTGCTGGGACAGCTCAGTCAGCAATACTATATCCTTTTTACTCTAACTTGGCCTAAAACTACCATGTCAACATCATTAATGATGAGTTGTAACAATAAATTAACACTAGAATATGATGTCACCTATAAAGATATGCTATGAAAAGGATGTTCAGGTGTAGTATTGTCTTTTTCTCCCACTAGCAACATGAAATAAGTCACTAAAGGACAAAAATCTGAGCCATGTTATAGTAAAAATAGTATAGTGCATACCCTGCATCATTTTCTACTTCCCATAGCCTTTTTCATGCCTTTTACTGTTTATTCTATTATGTTCACTGACTGTACAGTTAATTAATAATTTCATGAGGCAGCCAAAATGACTTTGTTCCTCACATTAGTAGACAGTCCTTCCTGCAACAGACAAGACTGGAGAGCACAATAGATGGACCACCTAATACATTAATGGCACAAAGGTATATGAAACTTATATATTACTTGTGCAGGTATGTGCTGACAACACTAGACCAGTTAATTGCAGAGGACTACATACTAATCTATCTACACGGGGCCACAACACGAGGCAACATGCCTTCCTTTGCATGGCTTAAGGTAATTATTATGCAATGTATCATGTGATGGAAAGTATTATGAGAAATACCTTGAGAAGGTCTGGCCATTTGGAGGGAATGGAGAAGAGACACTGACTAGCAGAGTGTAGGTGAGGTGGAAGAGGATGGGGGAGGCTGAGGATGAGATGGAAGGAAGGACTGGAGAGGTATATATATATATATATATATATATATATATATATATATATATATATATATATTCAAGTACTTGGGTAGTGTCATGAGTAAGGATGGAACTTTGGGGGATGAAGTGCGTGAAAGGGTACAGCAGGGAAGGAAGGTTGTTGGTTCACTGAAAGCAGTGATGAGAAGTAGGGAGGTGAGTATGGAAGTTAAGAAGTCACTGCATGATAGTATTGTGATCCCTACCCTGACGTATGGAAGCGAGGCGTGGACCTTGCAAGAGGGGAACAAGTCAAGAGTGGGAGCAGTGGAAATGAGTTACTTGAGAGGAGCATGTGGAGTGACATGGAGGGACAGGTTGACGAATGAAGAAGTGAAGGAACGTTGTGGGGTAGATGTGGATGTGGTTGAAAAGATTAGGAGAAATACACTGAGGTGGTTTGGACATGTGGAGAGAATGGAGAATGAAAGACTGACTAAGAGGGTGTATGTAGGTGAAGTGGAGGGAGGGAGAGGGAGGGGTAGACCGAGGATGAGGTGGAGGGACGGAGTTGAGAGGTATATGGGGGGGGGGGTGAGTTGGAGGGAGGGTAGTCAAATGGTGGGTGACAAAGCGACTTGGAGGCGTTTTGTCTGCGGCCACTCTTTGCGGGATTAGGGCTCGGGCTATAGATAGATAGATAGATCTATCGGTGGATAAATCAATAATTATATGGTGTCACGGTAGGGTCAGGCTCCATATTACCTCACCCTTACCAGCTTACTTCGGCATTTGTCAGGTTAATATACATAATACATTCACTGTTATGTCCATCCATCTCTCTCATTCTCCTCATCTCACCCTGTTTACTCCCCTCTCATCATCATCATCATATTTCCCAGTTCTGTATTATATAACCATCTTTTTTTTTTTTTTTTTTTTTTTTTTTTTTTTTTTTACATACTACATAAATGTAAGATGTTTTGTACTTCATGAATATAGGATATGGCTGTATGATAGGCCAGCCAGTTGCAAGTACTTCATGAATATAGGATATGGCTGTATGATAGGCCAGCCAGTTGCAAGTACTTCATGAATATAGGATATGGCTGTATGATAGGCCAGCCAGTTGCAAGTACTTCATGAATATAGGATATGGCTGTATGATAGGCCAGCCAGTTGCAAGTACTTCATGAATATAGGATATGGCTGTATGATAGGCCAGCCAGTTGCAAGTAATGGTGTGTGTGTGTGTGTGTGTGTGTGTAATTCACCGGGTCGGTCAGGATCACTTGATGGTCGTGATCGTCAGCTTTTACCCTCCCGGAAGGGAGCTGAGAGCTCATATAGTCCGATCTAAGGGCAAGGCTGTGACCACACACGCACACACCAGTCCCCTTGCTCAAGGGGGACAGTAACCACCCACTTCGTCAGTGAAACTTTTCGCAACGTGTGTGTGTGTGTGTGTGTGTGTGTGTGTGTGTGTAATTCACCGGGTCGGTCAGGATCACTTGATGGTCGTGATCGTCAGCTTTTACCCTCCCGGAAGGGAGCTGAGAGCTCATATAGTCCGATCTAAGGGCAAGGCTGTGTCCACACACGCACACACCAGTCCCCTTGCTCAAGGGGGACAGTAACCACCCACTTCGTCAGTGAAACTTTTCGCAACGTGTGTGTGTGTGTGTGTGTGTGTGTGTAATTCACCGGGTCGGTCAGGATCACTTGATGGTCGTGATCGTCAGCTTTTACCCTCCCGGAAGGGAGCTGAGAGCTCATATAGTCCGATCTAAGGGCAAGGCTGTGACCACACACGCACACACCAGTCCCCTTGCTCAAGGGGGACAGTAACCACCCACTTCGTCAGTGAAACTTTTCGCAACGTGTGTGTGTGTGTGTGTGTGTGTGTGTGTGTGTGTGTGTGTGTAATTCACCGGGTCGGTCAGGATCACTTGATGGTCGTGATCGTCAGCTTTTACCCTCCCGGAAGGGAGCTGAGAGCTCATATAGTCCGATCTAAGGGCAAGGCTGTGACCACACACGCACACACCAGTCCCCTTGCTCAAGGGGGACAGTAACCACCCACTTCGTCAGTGAAACTTTTCGCAACGTGTGTGTGTGTGTGTGTAAACTTAACCCATTAGCTGTGGTGGCTTCTCTTCAGTTAACATAAAATCGCTTACTGTATGCTGAAGTATATATACATATATATTTATTTTCCGGTCACAGCGTTCATCTAGCACGTCATATACTGTTCAGTTCTGCCGAGTTGCTCTTAGCTGAACGTATCGATGTAACGTTAGCCAAAACAAAATACCGTCTTTGTAACTAATTCGCATCTTACAGTTTCGATATCTAATCTCATTGTTCGTACATCACGATACTTTAGGCAGACAAGAAAATAATCTACCGAAATAGAAAACGCTAGTTACATGGATAACTGATATATTTTTCGTTCCTGGACTAGGCACATTTTACCCCTCTCCTATTCTGTCCTACTTTAGCCTAAACCAACCCATCCTAACCTACTTTTCTCTGCCCTACAATACCCTACCCCAGCCTACCCTGCCCTAGCGTTCCCTACCCTATCCTACCGCTGAGGTCTCCTGTAGGGATACTCGTTCTTCGGTTTTTGCCAGGCGTAGGGAGGTGGAGGAAATTAAGGTGTTGGACATCCGTTCTGGGGGCGGAGAGACTTACAACATCCCTTTGTCTTGTTGTATACTTTGGTCTACCCTTTCCCTGTCATGACACTTCTCCGGAGTCGATAATATTCCCCATGCAGTGCTGAGGTACCTGGATGATGAAGCAGTGTCCTTCCTCCTGAGTCTTATAAATAGAATTTGGAGAGATTCGTCCACTCCTGCTTCTTGGCTGTGGGCTGTTGTCCTACCGTTTCACAAGCCAGGTATTGCAGGTCACCATCTTGGTTTGCGTGGTAGGTTGCCTTTATTGATTATGGAATTTTTCCGTATTGGTGCCACCTTGTTTCCCTCATATCCTCAAGAGGAGGGAGTGCCTCAAACTAGTGTCCTTAGTGTCACCGTCTTTGCTAAAGTTCAGGAAGATTTTGTTGGCTCTGTTCCGGAGGGAGTGTCTGCCTCGCCGTATCCTCGCTATCCACATCCGTTTGGGTACAGGGTGAAGGCTGCCATGGGGGATGTGGATGTCCAACCTTTCTTGTTTGTCCTGTGCGTGTACCAAGGATGGCTCCCTGGCTCCTCTGAGGGGTGCAACCGTGTGTTTACTTTCCTGAGAGAGGGGCCTTTCTTTCCTCACAGGCGGCTCTTTGCTATTTTTTTAGAACATGCTTCCTCTCACAGTGTCTCGATTCTCGTATGTACTGATGGATTGAAATCCCGTGAGGGGACAGGCTTGGGTGTTATATTTCCCGATTTCATTCGTGGTAGGAGTCTTCCCCCCATCGTATCTACTTTTATCGCAGAACTTACTGCTATTTTACTCGCAGTCAAATTGATATTTAGCTTCCCTCCTGTTTGTTATACAGTTTTTAGCGACTCTGCCGATCTCCATTTTGTGTTTTCCCGTCCAATCCTCTTTTGTTGTCTACAGTGTTTTAGAATGGCTGTGCTTGCTAGGGACTGCTTTGTGGTTTTGTACCATTGTGGGCAATGAGCATGCTGACACTCTGGCAAAGGCTGCTGCCTCTCGCCCATCCTCACGTCTCCCCTGCCTCGCTCAGTGATATTCATCTAACCACTCACTGTTTGCTCCCACTGGCAGAGTAGGTGGGATGCGGTGGGGGCCAACAAAATGTGTGATATTTGTGGGTAAACGGGCCCCTTCACTTGCCGAGGTCTGAATGCAGGTGGGAGACGGTTTTATGCTGGCTCCGAATAGGCCCTTCCTGGTTCTCTCATTGATTTTTAATGGAGGACTCTCCCCCTACTTTCTGTGTGGAATGCTTCGTCCCCCTGACTCTTCGGCTTTTGCTGATGGTGTCCAATGTTGGGGAATTGCGCCATCGTTACCTCTCTGAGCACCGGGTAGGAGAGGGATTGTAGTCTTCTGTTGGTACTTGGAGAGGATGCTTGTTGTGGTGGAGGGGGAAACCTTTGCTTGGTGTAGGCAGCTGCACTACCGTGTAAAATTTAGTATACAGTGGTTTTAGTGTTCTTAGTGTTTTAGTGTTTTTCTTGTTTTAATTATGAATTGTATTTTGTGTGTGTGTGTGTGTGTGTGTGTGTGTGTGTATGTGTATGTGTGTGTGTGTGTGTGTGTGTGTGTGTGTGTGTGTGTGTGTGTGTGTGTATTTCATCTTTTCGAGTGCTTTTATTCTCGTTGTCATCCGGCGGCATATGACCCTGGTTGTTGTATCGCCAGATTTTATTGTATATACTTATTCAGTTCAATTTACCCTACCCTACTCTTCTCAACCCTACACTAGCCTACCTCAGCCTACCCTACCCTACCCTGCCATTGCCGACCCAACTCTACCCTACTTTAACCTCCCCTCCCCTGTACAGCCCTTTCACCACTACATTACTTTTCCTGTTTTCTTCTCTCTACCTTCGGATGATTTTCTTCACCTCTACAGTAGAGAGAAATTTCGAACTGGAAGGGTTAAATACTGCCATCATCAACCCCATCTCTATCAGGGGATCTCCTAAGCTGAATAAAATCATGCGGTCAGCTAGGACAATGTAAATAAGTTGTTCTCGGCTTGAAAGAGTAAATGATTCTGTCCCGTCATCCTAAGAGGGTTTTCTGAAGCTGTAGGATATCGTCAGAAGCTAGCAAAGAGTAAAAGTGACATCCGCAAACCGGGAGCTCTGCGTCCAGCGCTCCGCGGTTCAAGTCCCAGAGGTGGACAGATGTTTTGACGTGTAGACGTTACCAGGGCGTAGCTTGGTGGCCTACCCTTTAATATTTTGGACTAATGGTGGTCTAGCCTCGTGCACCTGCGCTCCACCACATAAAAAAAAAAAAAATAAAAAGGAAAACCAAGGGTCATGAATGAACTAAAGGACTGAACTAAGCGGGGAAGAACAAATCGTAGAGAATATCGCCCCAAATTTGATGAGACAGTGTAGTATAACTGAGTGAAATAGGCGTTGGATATGACGGAACTATTATGATTTGTAATTATAATATGGAGTCCTAACACCCTGTCCAAACCGACCCAATCCTACCTCACCCTGCCAAAACCGACCCAATCCTACCTCACCCTGACAAAACTGACCCAGTCCTACCCCACCCTGCCAAAACCGACCCAACCCTACCCCACCCTGCCAAAACCGACCCAGTCAAACCCCACTCTGCCAAAACCGACCAAATCCTAATCCACGCTGCCAAAACCAACCAAAACCTATTCTGTACTCTGTCATAACCGACACAATCCTACCTCACCCTGCCAAAACTGACCCAGTCCTACCCCACCCTGCCAAAACCGACCCAACCCTACCCCACCCTGCCAAAACTGACCCAGTCCTACCCCACCCTGCCAACACCGACCCAACCCTACCCCACCCTGCCAAAACCGATCCAACCCTACCCCACCCTGCCAAAACCGACCCAACCTTACCCCACCCTGCCCCAAAAAACTCAATCCTACCCCACCCGGCCAAAACCGACCCAACGCTACCCCACCCTGCCAAAACCGAACCATTCCTACCACACCCTGCCAAAACCGACCCAGTCCTACCCCACCCTGCCAAAACCGGCCCAATCCTACGCCGCCCTGCCAAAACTAACCCAACCTTACCCCACCCGGCCATAACCGACCCAACGCTACCCCACCCTGCCACAACCGTCCCATCCCTACCCTACCTTAACCAAACCAGTCTTATCTAACTCATTGTCCACATTAACACTTTTTTCCATTTTCATCATTCTTCCTCCAGACGATTTTCTTCAACTCTGGAGAGAAATTTCGTACTGGAGGGGTTAGATACAGTCACCATCAACCCCTTCACTACGAGGGGATCTCCTAAGCTGAATAAAATCGTCCGGTTACCTAGAACAAAGTAACTAAGTCATTCTCTGTCTGAAGGGGTTATTGTGTCTGTCCCATCATCCCGAGAGGGTTTCTTTAAGCTCCAGGAAATCGTCTAAAGGTAGCAAAGTGTAAATATGACGTCAGCACTTGTTCTAGGCGCCACAGATCGAATCGCGGAGGTGAACAAAGGTTTTTATATCATATAGACGTTTTATATTTTATATTTTGCAACTTTCAGAGGCATTTACTCAGCTTTAGGAGTCTTATGGATAGGCTTAATCAAACGTATCGAACCTCCCATGTTAGAAAAAATAGCTTACAGAAATGCGTCCTAGTACTGAAGGGGAGGAATGGACAGATCGAGTGACTAAGATATTGAATTATGTATATGACTGGTTTCGTTGTTATTTCTATTATTATTATTATTATTATTTCAGGCAAATGTCCCAGGCTTTTAGACTGGCTGACTAGCGAATATTATTAAGTCTCCCGTGGCTCCGTGCTCCTTCCACTCAAGAGCCTGCACTTCACGCATTCCACGCACAAGATGGCGCCACCGCTGCATTCCTGCGAAGACGAGAGGTCAAGAGGACGACACTTGCTTTTTGTTTGTTTGTTTACTGTAATTGCTTAAAGTTGTGATCCCTCCAACTTGAATGCTCAGTTGTGACTATAGATAACTAGAATACGATGCTAGTCACGAAGAAGGGCTATGAAAAGATACAGAGCTCGTAGTAATGGCTGGATGAATCACTCTTTCGTGATAATCAAAGACGGTGAATAAAACGCACACTTGTAGACGAAGAATATAATTACCAAACCGTTTCGGTGGACACTGCCACCATCTTCAGTGGTCAAGATAGTGAGAGGGAGTGACATAATGACTATTCAAGGGTTCCTTTTTATGCGTGTGTGTGAAAGGGTGGGGTAAAGGTGAGGTGGGGTGGGGTAGATTGTAAGCGGGGATTAACCCAAGGGGGATTTTGGGGGGGACATTACCGGACAGGTCAGGTGTAATTCCTATCTGACCTTACCTGTGTCGTAGCAGGAAGGAATTACACATGACCTGTCCGGTAATGTTCCCCCCAAAATCCCCCTTGGGTTAATCCCCGCCTACAATCTACCCCACCCCACCTCGCCTTTACCCCACCCTTCCACACACACACAGGCATAAAAAGGAACCCTTGTAGTGTTAGTATGTCACTCCCTCTCACTATCTTGACCACTGAAGATGGTGGCAGTGTCCACCGAAACTGTTTGGTAATTATAGTCTTCGTCTACAAGTGTTGGTTTTATTCACCGGCTCGTAGTATTTTTTTCTTTTAACTAAGATACATGAAATAAGCTGCAAAAATACGAAAATACGAGCTTACTTAATGTAAATGAATTATGGTACGTTCAGGATGGAGGGAAGGCATTTTGTATTTTGTTTGTGATGTTATAGTGCAGTGGTTCCCAACCTTTTTGGTCCTGTGGCCCCCCGAGAAAATTATGAGAAGCTCCATGGCCCCTATATAACTCAGATCGTATATTTATATATTTTTAATATTTGATATTGTGCAGAAAACGGTAATTACCCCAATATACTTAAGGCTAAACTAGCACAGTAAGGTATATTTCATACTTGATTTCTGTCAGGTTTTACCCAGACCAAATAACTTATAATATCTTATATTACCAATAAGGCCCATGGCCCCCCAGTCAATGTCCCATGGCCCCCGTGGGGGCCATGGCTCCCAGGTTGGGAACCGCTGTTATAGTGTCTCTCAGGATCCTAGGATCCTCTCTCGGCTGAACCAAATTGTCTGGCGTCAGCTGGAACATGATGCTAGAGTTATGTCGGTCGTGATGGGGTTAATGGTGACGGTATTGACACTGTCAGGCTCCTATGACTCACTCAGTCGAATAAAATCGTCTGAGTCAGCTGAAATGGGGTACTAGAGTTGTCCCAAGCACCAGAGGGTTAAGATTCTTAACCCTCTGGTGCTTGGGACAACTCTAGTATTCCATTCCAGCTGACAGACGATTTTGTTCGGCTGAGTGAGTCATAGGAGCCTGACAGTTACTACACTGTCACCATTAACCCCCACATGACCGGCATAACTCTGGTATATCATGTTCCAGCTGACGCCTGACAATTTAAATTGGTTCAGCCGAGTGGGTCTGGGGGGCACTAAGTGAAAATATCCAAAAAATATTAAAGGGGGGGCTATATCAATTTTGCCACAGGAGGTATACCAAAATTGGACTTTTTAATAAAACCCCCTCCTCTCTCACTCCCTGTGTTTTTTGTATATACCCCACTCTCTGTCTGCCTGTGGTGTGTCTGTCCCACCCTCTCTGTGTGTGTGTGGTGTGTCTACTGTGTGAAGGTGGCTGTGTACGTGTCTACTGTGTGAAGGTGGCTGTGTACGTGTCGATGTGTGTATGTATGTAGTAGTGTGTGTGCGCGTCTTGATGTGTGTATGTATGTAGCAGTGTTTGTGTATATGTATGTAGTAGTGTCTTGATGTGTGTATGTATGTAGTAGTGTGTGTTGTCTTGGTGTGTGTATGTATGTAGTAGTGTGTGTTGTCTTGGTGTGTGTATGTAGTAGTGTGTGTGAGGTGAAGTGTAAGGGGGCCTTGTGGTTTTAAGGAAAGCCTGCTACGCAAACTTCCCTCAGCCACATTTTAAAGAAACCTCTATCACACCGGGATTTGAACCCGGGTCCTCCTGATCAGCAGGCCAGCACCATACTGACCATGCTACCGCGCTCCCATTAGGGTATCGGCTAAAACTTTTACTGTATTTTATTTCTTTACATGTTACAAAAAAATGGGAAATTGGACTATCATGCACAGACTAAACTAAATTGTGTACCTATTAATGTCCCTTTAGGAGGAGATATCTCGAAATTTCCTGAGCTACTTGGAATACCTAAGCCTGCAGTTTAATGCTAATCATGAACAAGTGCTATGGAAAGAATATAGAGCAGTTGCTACTTATATAAAGGGAGAAAGTAAAAACTGGAACTTACGTCTGCTATCCAACGGCAAGACTTAAACGATTAACCATATATTACATAAACTTAACACACTGAGTGACACAGAAACTAAACATATGATACAAATTCTTTAATGAAACGTATAATGAGAGTACAAATGACAAAATATACACTGCACAGGAAGACAGTACAGTACTCTGTGGTCATACTCTGAGAATGAAAGCCTATCTGTTGTACCGATTTATAAACGGAAGAGATGAATCGCTAAATTTGATCCACAGTAAAAAAATATTAATAATAATAATAATGAATACATAAAACAATAAAGACAAACCATATGGACTACATGTCCACCCTAAACTGACAAAAACCTGGCATCTCTCCACCTTGAATGCTGAGCTGTTTCTAGAGATAAAGACTAGATTATCATGCAAATCACAATGAAGATCTATGGGGAGGATGCAAAACCATAATACTGTCTTATTCTGCCACTTAGATACAGGAACTAAGCAGCAGAAGGACTAAAATTTGTCAAGGTGAGCCAACTACAATGACACAGAGGAAGTCTGAGATTATATAATGTGTAATCATGAACTGATTGCATCATTCAGTAAAGATTACAAAAGGAAAAGCTATCAAATCTGAAAGTGTAAGTACTATACAAGATATGATTAACCTTGTACATCCATATTCTGAGATATGCTTCCTATATCATAGCCTACACACAAATTCATCCCCCTCAACAGTAATGGTATATTCCTGCTGTCTCCTGACTTCCAATCAACTTATGAACTCTCTCCTAATTACAGTACAGTAATATGTTAATGAAGGCTGCTAGTAATTACCTTCAGTATGATAATTCTTATTTAAAGGTAGCAGCAATGGTTAATGAAGGATGTAAGGTATGCAGTCCTTCCAGTACTGTATTAAAGGGATTAATGGAGGAAGAACAGGACTGAAGAGTATTGTATCGGTGCTGTAATAAGAAGGGGTAGGACTTTGGGCTATGTTTGGTGTCCACTGTTTAGTAACTCTGCAAGTGTATTCTGATCATTACTTGTTCGCTTTAACACAAGTCTGCCTAAGGAGTCTTTCGTACTGTACACATGGTGCTAAGAGGGACTCCTTCGTGTGGTGGGACTGATATAATCATGTGGCTTAACTACAGTACAAGGTAATACAAAATTATGTCCCTCACCACCCTCTTTTTCCCCCAGACCAGTTTTGGCGCCAGCAGTCCACCAAATTCACATTCAGATAAGCCTACGGTTACTACTGCTGGTTCAGTACAACCTGCCAAATCCGAACATCCAATTTCCAAAATATTTTTTCATGATATAGAGGGGTGTTGATATCATGTCCTCACACATTCAAGGTATAACTGAAGACTGAGTTCTTTTGTGGACATGTTTAAGAGCAGATAATATGTTAATTATGCAAGTGCTTCAGTTTACTTATTGTTCTCAATTGCCTTGACTACATTATTTGTTTCACAAGTCATTTCTCACAGCTGCCATTATGATTCCACTTTCCAAAATGTTCCATTTTGCATAAAGCCTTTGGACCTAGGCATTTTGGATCTGAAAGGTTGTACTGTACACCTACTACTACTGTTCTTCTTAGATGGATACAATAGTTTACGTATCTGTTATCATTATCATTGTGGTAGGTGGTGGCGACCATCATCCACTCTCTTGATGTAGTGCTGCCTACTCCTTCCTTAGTCTTTATCATTCTTTTTCTGTGCCTGCCCTCCTCTCTTCCTATTTCTCCCATCTTTCCTGTCAATACTTAATGCTTTTCTTTCCTTTACATGTGGCTTTACATTGAGTGACAAGCCAAATGGTTTCCTGTAAGCCAGGAAACCATTTACAACGCTGGGTGGTAACCATATAACCAAACCATACGTGCTCCCTACGTGTGAACAAGTGGGTTGGTGGAGGCTTAGTGCCCCTCCCCGTAAAACAAATAACTCAAAGTCAAATGGCCACCCCTTGCGGGATTGTGGCGTCTGGCTATTGATAGACAGATAGATAGATAAAAAATACAGTCTCATCATACTTCTTTCACGGTGTAGGATCCTGTGGCTAGGCTAACCTAGTCCAATACATGTAAGGGTAGATGACCTGTCTACATCCCTTGGTGGTGTTAAAAAAAAAAAAAAAAAAATCCAGTTGCTTCTCGGGGACAAAGCCATGCATGGATGTCATTCTGACTGGGCGTTCTAACCCCTAGATGTCCTTTTCCAGCCGCATGCCCTTACTGGCACCAACCTGTGTCATTGTAGGGTATGGGGTATGATGCATAAAGTGCATGTATAGCAGTGAAGAGCAGGTAGTTATAAAAATGTTTGGCAGGGTATGCTGGCCTACCCTCTATGTTAGTGACACTGAAAAATGTCAAGGGGGAGCTCCAGCTCTCCCTATCACCAGCTTTTCCACCTTCCTTGAGAGTACAGTACTGCCCTCACAGGCTGGTACCATACTACAGCCTGCTCCCGATAATAATTATAATAATAATACATTATAATAAAGGACATGGTAATTGGAACTTGGAATGTAAGGAGAGCGAATGATGAGGTGAAAGAGAGAGAGATTGTCCGGGTGCTTGAGGGTGCGAAAGTGGATGTATGTGGAATAACTGAAACAAAATGGGGAGGAGAAAGTGTGAGAGAATGGGAGTATGGATGGGGTATATGTGCAGGAGTAGGTGAGAATGAGAGGGCAAAGGAAGGAGTTTGTATAGTTGTGAGTAAAAGATGGAAGAGGAGCATAAGACAGTATGGATCAGTTGGGTCAAGGATTGTGTGGGTAAAGTTGAAAGTTGGAATGCAAATGTGGGCGATTGTGTGTGTGTGTATGCACCAACGCAAGATCGTGCTAGAAGAGTGAAAGAAGAGTTCTGGACATGTGTAGAAGTGTGCATGGAAAAGTCTGGAAGGAATGACAGAGTGTTTTTGATGGTGATATGAATGGTAAAGTTGGGAATGTGAAGGTGGATGGAATAGTTGGTGAGTGGGGTGTGCCTGCTGAGATAGATGAGAATGGGAGTGCGTTAGTGGACATTTGTGCTGGGAGGGGGTTGGTGATAGCCAATACCCTCTTCAGGCATAAAATGATCCACAGGTATACATGGCGAGTGATGAGAAGGGTGGGTGGTGAACTGAATGAAAGGAAGGCAATGATTGATTATGTGTGTGTGGATGAAAGGATGCGAAGATGTGTAAAGGATGCAAGAGTGTATAGAGGTTGGGGGAGTGGACTTTCTGACCACTACTTGGTGGTGGCCAGAATTAGGATTCAAGTAAGATGGAGGAATAGAAGAAGGGAAAGACGAGAGGAAGGAGTAGTTGCAAGGAGAGTGGAAAGGTTACAAGAGGATGAGAAAAAGGCAGAGTATAAGAGAGAAGTGGAGGAACGATTGGGCAAATATGAATTGGAGCAGATGGGAGACGTGGAAGGTGTGTGTAGGATATTTACAGAAGAAATATGTGCAGCATGTGATGTGGTGTGTGGAAGGAAGAGAAGACGGAGGTGGGTGCAAGGAACGGCGTGGTGGACTGAAGAGGTGAGACAGGCTGTGGCACAAAAGAAGAAAGCATACAATGAATGGATGAGAAATAGGGGCGTGGAAGAAGTTGAGAGGCGGAAGAGAGAGTTATATGTAGAAAGAAAGAAAGAGGTTAAAAGATTAGTAAGAGAGAGTAAGAAGAGAGTGGATGAGGAATTTGGAAGGAATTTGAGTGTAAAGTGGAGGGACTGTAAGAAAATGTTCTGGAAAGAGGTGAAAAGAGTAAGACAGGGTGGAAGTGAAGTTAGCAGGGGAGTGAAAGATAAAAATGGTAGATTACTAGTGGAGAAGGGAGAAAAAGTGAGCAGATGGAGAGAACACTTTAAGGAATGGTTGAACATACAGGATGGAAGTAATGCGAGTATAAGTGGCTGGGGAATGGCTGGGAGGAGGAGGGAGGTGAGAAGACAGGAAGAAATCAGTAGGATAGAAGTTGTGGAAGCAATGAAGAAAGTTAAATCTGGGAAAGCCCCAGGAATTGATGGAGAGTGTGGTGAAATGCTGAAGCATGGGGGAGAGATAGTAGTAGAATGGATGTGGAAGATGTGCAGATTGGCCTGGGAGGAAGGTAGAGTCCCGGAGGATTGGAAGTCAGGTATAATTATTCCCTTGTACAAAGGAAAAGGGGAAAAAGAAGTGTGTGGTAATCAAAGGGGCATTTGTCTTCTTAGTATAATAGGAAAAGTGTATGGTAGGATACTTATTGACAGAGTTAGAGAAAGAACAGAGAAATTAGTTGGAGAAGAACAGGGAGGCTTTAGGAAGGGAAGAGGTTGTGTAGATCAGATATTCATTCTTAGATCTTGAGTGGAAAAGTTTCTAGAGAAGGGAAAGAAGTTGTATGCGGCTTTCATGGATTTGGAGAAAGCATATGACAGGGTGGATAGACAAGGATTGTGGAAAGTGTTAAGAATATATGGAGTAGATGGGAAGTTGTTGAATGCTGTGAAGAGTATGTACGATGGTGCGAAGGCTGCAGTGCGTGTGGATGGTGAACTAAGTGAATTTTTCTCTTTGAAAGTTGGGTTGAAACAGGGATGTGTCATGTCTCCATGGTTGTTCAATCTGTACATGGATGGGGTAGTAAAAGAGGTACAAGGTAGGGTAGTGGATGTTGGAGTGGCCCTGGTGAGAGAGGGTAGTGTTTGGAAACTCCCTGTACTGTTGTTTGCAAATGATACTGTGTTGTTGAGTGAAGACGAAGGAGAGCTGCAAGGCTTGGTGGATGAGTTTGGGAGAGTGTGTAAGAAACGGAATCTAAAGGTGAATGTAGGGAAGAGTAAAGTGATGGTCTTTGAGAGAGGTGAAGTCAGTGAATGTACAGCGAGGTTGGATGGTGAGGAATTGGAAAATGTGCGTACGTTTAAGTACTTGGGTAGTGTGATGAGTAAGGATGGAGGTTTGGAGGGTGAAGTGCTTGAAAGGGTACAGCAGGGAAGAAAGGTTGCTGGTTCTTTGAAAGCAGTGATAAGAAACAGGGAAGTGAGCATGGAAGTGAAAAAGTTACTACATGACAGTATTGTGATACCAACTCTAACGTATGCAAGTGAAGCTTGGACGTTGTTGGAAGGACACAAGCCAAGAGTGAGAGCAGTGGAAATGAGTTATTTAAGAGGAGCCTGTGGAGTCACATGGAGAGACAGGCTGACGAATGAGGATATAAAGGAGCGTTGTGGTGTGGATGTGGATGTGATAGGAAACGTTAGGAGAACACACTGAGGTGGTTTGGTCATGTGGAGAGGATGGAGGGTGAAAGACTGACGAAGAGAGTGTATGTGAGTGAGGTGGAGGGGGGAAGAGGGAGGGGGAGGTCGAGGATGAGATGGAGGGATGGGGTGGAGAGGTATATGAAAGACGGGGGTGTGAGTTGGGAGCAGGGCAGTGAAATGGCGGGGGACAGGGCGACTTGGAGGCGATTTGTTTGTGGCCACCCCAAACGGGATTGAGGCGTCTGGCAATAGACAGAGATAGATAGAAGATTAAATGACTAAAGCTAACACTGATTTGAACTAATACACATCTGGTCCACAGGTCGTGCTGGAGTCTGCTGCCTTGACGCTGCTTCCTTGCCACACTTGTCATACCCTGCTGAAGTTTGGTCTGCCCTGCCGTGAGAAGCCTGACGGTGGTGTGGTGTCTTCCCCTACTCTGAGATGCCTGGTGGTGGTGGTGGTGGTGGCGGCGGAGGCGGCGGCAGAGTGTCGTGTCTTCCCCAGCCGTGAAATTACTTGCTGCTGCTGCTGGTGATCTGCCCTGACCTGCCGAGAGAAGCCTGGTGGTGATGGTGTGATCTGCCTTGCAAGTCCAGGATGTTCTGTGGACAAATGCTACTTCTGAATGCATATTTTATATTGCTGTTTCTGTTAATGTATTCTATACTGAAGTATTAATAATGAAAACTTAAATTTTCTGTCTTGTTTCATTAACTTTTAAACTGTGGCTTTGACTTAATATAGGTGATAAGTATATTGCGCTCTGCAGTCTTGTGTGTTGTGGGGACGGCTTTTGTGATGAGCTAAGACATTCTGATCGCTTCACCAAATTACTACTCAGCCGTGTGATCAGTGGACATAAAAGATTATACAATACAATGATATACAGCTAAGCATAAAAAAGGTTATGGGAATTCTCCACCATGCAATCAACGGACCTAAATTAAAGCCTATATTATAAAGCTAAGCCTGAAGAGGGTTGTGGGAAATGGATAATGATGCAGGGTAGACACTGGTAATGTTCACTGAGCCGTGCCCGCAACACACAAGAACTGGGTGGCGTAATATATGGACCACCTTGTATAATGAGAGGCCGTAAGTGTGTGCTGACCCACAAACTTGCCATCAATGTCCCGTCATAACTATTACTGTGTCTTGTAGGAAGCACAAAGAAAACAGGCCACAGAATACCTCCTTGTCTCTCGTTCCTCCTACACAAACATACACGCCTTTCACTTTAACTTGGCATAGAGTTTTATTTAAAGCATACCAGAATGTCAGGCAGATCAGTAGCAGAAGTAGACAATACTACAGCCCTACATTCTTTCCACAGCACTCATTCGTGACTAACATCATATTCTAATGATAACTATCGCTACTACTCGGCAAACCGTATGGAAACTATAAGCTATCTGTCTATCCATCTATCTATAGCCAAACGACTTAATCCCGTAAGAGGTGGCCACAAACAAGTCGCCTCTATGCCACCCTGTCCCCCGTCATTATGCATCACTCCCCCTAATTCACACCCTCTCTCATATACATCCCAACTCCATCCTCCACTTATAAGTAATACATTAAAACAACCGTGAATTACTGCCGCACAAGCTGAGCCGTAATCATATCCAACACATACACGAAGGAGCTTTAATGAACAGAAAACAATACCTTGATAGCAGAAGACACTAAGACCACAAGTACTGACAGCCTACACCAAGAAACATAACTAATTTCAGTCAGAGACCAAGTGATTATGAGAGGCACACAGTTCATCACTTCAGCTCAAGATCCGTCCCACCTTTGTAACCTTATGTTGCATCATCCTCTCCACAAACAAAATCGAACAACCGCCCAACACTACACAGAGTATCTTTGCAACATATCCCCTCCTCCACCCGACTCTACACTTCCCAGACACATACATAAACACACAGACACCCCGGCCAGCCAAAACTTTCTATACCAAACACATACATAAACACACAGACACCCCAGCCAGCCAAAACTTTCTACCAAACAGCATTCTTCATGTGCCACCACCAGCCATACACCCTTCAGACACTACCGAACCCAGAGACACGAGTACACCAACTTTCCCTGCTACAATACTAACACAAAATATAACACACATACAATCTCCTGTGCTCATACTGCAAAGTGGCACCACCACACCACAGCACACCCACTCACTTCCTGCACCACACCACCACAACACAGACAATCCTTCAATATAACACAGGGTTCACATCCAGAGGAGCCTAAGATGTAACAAGAACAACAACAACAACTCAGGCCAAGTTAAAGTGAAACGAGTATAGTTACGAAAGGAAAATTATTTCGAGTTATTTTGTAAGCGCTTCGGGTACATAGAGTTACAAGGCCGCAGGGAACGAACTGCATACCGAGGGTGTAATACTACGGCGGCTTAGGGGGCTTTATACCACCTTTACTTCAGTGATTTATTGTTCAACCGAGCAAGCGTAGACAGCAAGCAAGCGAGAACACTATATGACATGGTATAATAGGGTGGCAGAGAACAGCGCCAAGACTGCGTTGTCTAGGAAACTATTAAAGCCACAACGGATCTATGGACATCATTAGAAACCTAGTAAAAAAAAATAATAGGAGTTACTTGAGGGACTTTTCTCAAAATTTGCCGCGCCAGTTCTGATTAAAGGAAAATAAACGTACCAAACTGAGCACCAGAGCCGAGTTATTTTAGTTTTTAAAACTACTGCTGATCTGTTCAGACAGCTGGAAAGCTTATGAAGAAGCAATTGATACTAAAGTTAAATAGACGCATGGTCAGTGTAGCGGGGTTTCGCCACTCCGCCCCCCCCCCCCGTAGGCCGTATGGCGTGAGTGGAAATACGAATATAAATGAAGCCAAGGCATAAATATATATTGTGTGAAAGATACTGTGGATGGCTTGGTGAAATTATGGAGCCAGCAAGCGTTACGTACGGCATGAAATAGTGTTGTGAAGGGGCAAACCTGAAGGCGGGAGGGGAGAATTGCCGGTGTTTTAGGGCTGGAATTATTGTGATTCTGATAGTGTAAATGCGTATGGAATTGTATGAAATCTACGTCAAACAAGCTGCGAGTTTCCGTGAACGAGTGTGGTGTGTGCTAAAAATAGCGTTGCCTCATACTCTCAGGGAGAAGCTGACTCACACACACACTACATAACTCCTCATCTTCAAATCCCTGGTCTAACTGGACAACACCCCTGGAGGAAGTGAGTTCTGCAAATTTTGTTGATATATATATAATAATCTATTACAATTACCTCTCCAACTTTCAGACAAATAACCATTTTCTCCTACAGATTACACATATGAAAGAAAGTAAATCTCCACAGCAGTAACTGTAGAAGAGTTATGTTTATGTGTAGTAGGTTATAACAATAGGAAAACATCCATGGAAGATGTAACAGTCTGTACAGATAGGGGGAAAAAAAGTTGGTAGCATAGTCTTCAGGCAGGTGTGCAAGGAAAAAACTGTGTGTAAAAGCTGGTAGCGATCGGAAGAGTAACCTCACTTTGTCGGTCAATTACTCGAAAACTATTAGACTTATCGATTTCCTGTTACAACCATCATCAATACCACTAAATTCTACGTAAGATCAATACCAGAATGTAAGCCTTTGGTAGCGTTTTGGGGGGTAAAAGGCGAGAGAAATGTTTTTGTTCCTAGCGGTTGTTGTGTGACAAGCGCTCGGAGTAATAACCTCACTTTGTCGGCCAGTTACTCGAAAACTATTAGACTTATCGATTTTCTGTTACAACTATCATCAATACCACTAAATTCTACGTATAATTAATACCAGAATGTAAGCCTTTGGTAGCGTTTTGGGGGGTAAAAGGCGAGGGAAATGTTTTTTTTCCTAGCGTTTGTTATCAGTGACATTCGCTCGGAGTAATAAACTCACTTTGTCGGCCAATTACTCGAAAACTATTAGACTTATCGATTTTCTGTTACAACCATCATCAATACCACTAAATTCTACGTATAATCAATACCAGAATGTAAGCCTTTGGTAGCGTTTTGGGGGGTAAAAGGCGAGTTTTTTTTTTTTTTTTCCCTCGCGTTTGTTATCAGTGACAAGCGCTCGGAGTACTAACCTCACTTTGTCGGCCAATTACTCGAAAACTATTAGACTTATCGATTTTCTGTAACAACCATGATCTATGCCATTAAATTCTACGTATGATCAATACCAAAATGTAAGCATTGTGTTACGTTTTGTGCGAGAAAAGGCGGTGGAAATGAGTGTCTCTTCGCGGCTGTTACCATTGATTAACTCTCGTAGTAATACTCTCACTTTGTCGGCCAATTACTCGAAAACTATTGGACGTATCGATTTCACGTTTGAACCATGATAAAGAGCAGTAAATTCTACGTATGTACAATACATAACTATGTAATATTTATGATAAGAATTCGTTGTTACGTAGGCGGGAACATTGCGTACGCCGTGCGCGCATCACGAAAGTCAATCACGGACGGAGTGCCTAGTACTTTCTTTCGATTTACTCGAGAACTATGAGGCGTATGGGGTTCTTCTTTGAGATGGGGAAAGCTGGTGAATTTGGGCATATTACTATGTAATAAAAACATAAGGTGTCTGGGAAAATTTAGCTATCAGAGGTCAGTCAATTTTTTCCGAAAATTGCTTTCAGTTTTTGGCCATTTTCTCGAAAAGTATACATCATATCTCAACCGGATTTGTTTCGTTAGAAAGCTGATGAAATTCTCTATAAAAACTTATTAGATCATTTTCCTGTATGATGGAAAACATTCAAACGGCGATGTTGGGAAGTGAAAACAGTTTACTCGACCATGCTTCCAGGGCTAATAACTTTTTTTGCTGGTGTTTTCATGTGTTTTGGTCCTGT
Source organism: Coenobita brevimanus (assembly GCF_032717465.1). Lineage (NCBI taxonomy): Eukaryota > Metazoa > Arthropoda > Malacostraca > Decapoda > Coenobitidae > Coenobita > Coenobita brevimanus. Next base: position 103,864 of record NW_027643514.1, read on the forward strand.
TTATTAGATAGAACAAACATCGATGCCTACCTTGAGAAAGGTTTCATGGGAATACATGGATTTTTGGGTGGCGAAAATAAGGCAAGAATGTGTTTCATTCGCTCAAATTTGCCGCGCGCGCGCTCCCCGGCCGGGCGGCTTGGTCGTATAAAATCGTGAGCCAGAAAACTTACTGAAACTTATCGTGTGCGAGAGGGTTAACATCAAGCGAGATGGATGGATGGATGGACGGATGGGTGGATGTGGAATCGTGGATGCTTGGACCGATGGTAGAGTTCCTGCTGTTTCGTCCTTCCACCTGCCGACAAAAATCATCATCAATATCATCATCATCATAATCGTCATCATCGTAGTTGTCGTCCTCATTACCACCATCATCATCATCATCATCATCATTATTTACACCGTCATTCTCATTATCATTACCATTCTCCTCCTCCTCCTCCTCCTCCTCATCATCATCATCATCATCATCATCATATTATCATCATCACCTACCTTTCTATCTATATCTGTTTATCTATAGCCAGACGTCTTAATCCCGTAAGGGGTGACCACAAGCAAATCGCCTTCATGATGTACTGTCCTCTACCATTTAGCTCAAGTATCCCAGTCATATGTTTCTACTCTTTCCCTCCATCTCATCGTCGGTCTCCCCATCCCCCTCTATCCTTCCAGCTAACTCATGTGCACTCTTCTAGTCATTTTCTTATTCGCCATCCTCTCCACATGGCCAAACCATCTCGAAGTGTTTCTCTTAACGCTTTCAGTCTTATCCACATCAGCATCACAACACTCCTTCATCTGCCCATTTGTCTGTCTCTCTCTCTATGAAACTCCACATGCTCCTCTCAAGTAGCTCATTTCCACCGCTCTCACTCTTGACTTGTGTCCTTTCAACAAGATCCAAGCTTCACTTCCATACTTTAAAGTGGGAATCACAGCATGCAGTGCCTTTTTTTTTTTTTTTTCATACTTTCATCTTCAGTTCCCTCTTCCTAACCACTGCTTTTTAGAGAATAAGCAACCCTCCTTCCCTGACGCATCATTCCAGTCACTTCATCCTCTAATCTTCCATCCTTATTCATCACATTACATAAATACTTAAATGTACTCATATTCTTCCATTTCCTGGCTATGCAGCCTCACTGTGCATTCTGTAACCTCATACGTTGAGATGTTAAAGCATCACCACCATCAGCATCAACATCATTATCACCACCAATATCATCACCATCAGCCTGTGACACACCACTGCATGATAAGGACCCTCTCACCTTTCTCCACTCTGATCCATTGATTATTAGCCTGTTCCGTCCTTGCTCGGTAGATCTGCATCATATGATCTCTCCATCTTGTTCTCTGTGCACCTCTTCTTCTCACTCCATCTCTGGCTTGCCATTCAGTTACGCTCGCACTCCTTCTGTTATCTCTTCTGTGAAAGACGTGACCTGAGGTGTGTGTGTGGAGTTACCTGGAAACAAGCTCAGAATTACTAGATGCGGGAGCTTCAAGACCCTTTGGTTAATCCCCTTGGTGTGGTGTGGTGTGGAAGGGTGGTTGGTGTGGTAAAGTTTGGGGTGGTGTGGTGTTGGGTTGTGTGGTTTGGGGTGGTGTGGTGTGGGGTTTTGTGGTGTGGTGTGGTATGGTATGGTATGGTATGGTATGGCGTGTTGTGGTGCTGTGTGGCTTCACTGTCCCTAAAATCTAGAGGAATGTAGAACCTTGTTCGAAAATCATTAGTGAGAAGCAGATGGACATGGCCGCTCTTTGATGTGCCCTGATAAAACGTAAACAAAACGTGTGTTGCATCCTCACAACTAAACCAATATAAAGAAGGATAATTATTCCATTTAAATAATTCACGGTCCGGAGAAAGACCAAAACTGAGCTACTATTTCGGACACACATCCATCCCTTTCCTTGCGATAAATAAAGAGACAGTGAACAATGATTTTTGAAACCCATTGAGTGACCTTAGGTATCCAGTATGTTTTTTCAGAACATAGTGTAAATGTTTAGTATTTGTATGGCCAAGAAGAGCAATATCCCTGACCTCATTTGCACTCTTATGATATAAATAGTTCGAGTGTGAGGGAAATGCTGTACACACGCACGCACGCACGCAAATACACACAAGCATGCGCGGACACACACACACACACACACACACACACACACACACACACACACACACACACACACACACTCTCTCTCTCTCTCTCTCTCCTACACACAGTCACCAACTACATTTGAAGAGAAACGAAAAACAAGAGGTGACTCAGCCATAGACATGAAGATCGTCGCCGTCACCATCATCATCGTCATCACCATCATCATCGTTGTCGTAGTCGTCATCATCATCGTTGTCGTAGTCGTCATCATCATCATCATCATCGTCATCATCATCATCATCATCGCCAGGAGCAACAGCGTCAAGCACAGCAATCATCACAACCCTGTTAAAGAGTTACTACATAAGTTCCATCACCGTCATCATCATCATCATTATTATCCCAACTGCTTCATTCATCATTACAATCACCATAATCTCGGTCCAATTAGTTGGTTCAGGAGTTTCAACATCACTATCATCAGCAGCATCACTATCATCATTATCAATATCATCTCCGACAACCCTATTATCATCATCATCAGCCTGTGACACACCGCTGCAGGATAAGGACCCCTGTTCAATCTAACTTGGCGTAAAATTGCAATCTCTTTCTTAAATTTTGTGTTGTGACAAGGGGTTAACACTAGATTGATGCTAGTCATGAAGAAGGGACGTGGAAATGATGCAGAGCTGTATATTTGTCCAAATTTACCACTGCACTACGGGAAATCAGCTGCAAAAAAACGACGATCTCGGCCTAGGCAAATGAAGGAACAACACCATAATATACTTTGTGTGTGTGTGTGTGTGTGTGTGTGTGTGTGTGTGTGTGTCTGTGTGTGTGTGCGTGCGTGAGTTCGTGCATGCGTGCGTGTGTGTGCGTGTGTGTGCGTGTGTGTGTGTGTGTGTGTGTGTGTGTGTGTGTGTGTGTTTGTGTGTGTGTGCATGCGCTTCAGGACAAAATAATTTACATACAATAATTTTTTCCATCACATTGTCCCTCTCATATCTGAATCGCACTTATCAGTATACATTCAGGTCCCAAACTGTACTGTTGGGTGGACATGGACAAGGAGGCAGGCAAGCCTAGTCCACCAGTCTGATCGGAACGAGAATCTACAGGATGACACTCACACTGTTATTTCACTGGTCTGAGACACCAAGATTGAGGCGGTACAAGGCCTCAATCTCCCTCACACCAACAGCCCCCTTGTCTCATCAGAATTATGTCTAGTAGCCTCATAGGTAATATTTCTTTGGGCCATGATACTTCCTGGCTGTCAGTGCGATATCCTTGTGTCCTAATGTAGTCACCTTAATGGCTAAGAACAGCAAATATCTAACACTTACCTCAGAGGAATGATGCTACAGCAACACACACACACCCTCGCCCTTCCACTGTCATACGGCCACTAGCAAAAGTAGCCAAGTAGCGACGCCTACCAAGACGAGAGACTTGTCCAGCTACTTTTACAACCACTAGATGGTACCCGGGCCCTCTCATGGTAGGGGCAACTCTAGTATTTTATTCCAGGTACTGCTGGGCGATAGCATTCAGCTGAGAGTGAGTCATAAGAGTGTTAATACTGTCTCTGTTAACTCTCATGATCATACAGGTCTCTTTACCAGCCCTACCCAAAAATAAATTCTGTGTGTGTGTGTGTGTGTGTGTGTGTGTGTGTGTGTGTGTGTGTGTGTGTGTGTGTGTGTGTGTGTGTGTGTGTGTGTGTGTGTGTCGATAGCGGAGATACCTAATGTAAATGATATGTCATACCCAGTGATTCACGATGATGTAAACAGGGCTAACGATAACGCTGAATTGTTGTGTACTATATGTACTGATAACAGATTGGTTGTCACTAATAACCTCATGTATGCTGACAAACATTTTCCTGGTGATAAAACATATCGGAGACGCGGCACCTGGGTTTCGGAGGTGGATACGTGTGTGGCGTCACCGTCTCTGATAGACTATATGAGTGATTTTTCTGTGTTAAGGCGGGGTGACCTCCCTTCCGATCATGCCCCCATTACAGTAACAGTTACGTGTTCAGGCGTAGATTTGGACAGTCTCATGACGAGGGCGGGGTCGCTAGGGGATCACGCAGCCCTTCATGGAAATGCTGGCAAGACTTGTTTAATGAGAAAGTCACTCAGATTTAACAGAATCAACAAAGAAGCATTTGTGAATAATATTATGCAAAGAGTACCTAATGAAGATTATGTAAATGTTGAAGCTTTTGAGAAGCGCATCACTGACGCTTTATACTCGTGTGCGGAGGACAATATAGGCAGGGTAGACAGAGCAGTAGAGATAGGTGGTAGCAATCTTGGTAGGTGGGAGAGGCTGCTGGATGACGGTGATGACGCAAGAGTGTGGAGACCAATTGATTGGAAAGGAGACTTTAACATGGACAGACCTGATGAAATCTTGTGCCCCAGTGATGAGGATTTTAAATTCCATTTTGAGTCTGTGCTGAACAGAGAGGATGTGAACAATGAGGTTGTAGATGAGGTGACAACTGATGTCACTATACCCGTACTGGATGAGCCCATCTCGCCCGCACAGGTGCACCAACAAGTAATATACAGTATAATAATAATAATGACGTATAGAAAAGGGGGGGAAAGGAAGGAAGGGAAGAATGATTGTGTGTATGTGATGAGTGTTATGCAACCAGGGCGACGACACATGGTGGCAGGAACGAGGCCTTAGTTTAAACTCCCGGCCTTACTGAGAGCTCTGGTCCTGGTTGCATTGTGTAAAGTGCATTTTTTTTTTTTTTTTTTTTTTTTTAATAGGAGAGGAAGAATTTAGACTAAGAGAAAGAGTGTCGGGGCTTAACCCAACGTGCGTGTGTTTGGTGTTGGGAAGGGGGGGGGGGTCTCGCACGTGCACTGTGTTGTTACTTAAGGACGGGAGGAGTGAGTCGCTACGGCTTTCTCTGCCAAGCATTAGCTTATTGGCTGCCTCTCAGGTTCATCTGATTTTTCCGGCTCCAGGAGGCTGGGTTGGATGATAGGATACGGGTGTTAGGGTAAGGTGTTGTAGCCCTAGAGGGCTTGGGTAGGGGGATAAGGAAAGGGGAGGGGTGGAGGAAGGGGAGTATGGGGTGTCAGGATATGAGGCGGGGGTGCTGGATATGAGGGTGGCGGGTTATTACGTGGCTGCCGTGATCTTGATAATGGGTGTAGGGGTGGTTTAGAGTCTTAAGTGAATTGCAGGGTGTGAACTAAGTAGTTGATTAATAAAAGGGTCAGTAATAAATAAACTATTGGTGCTTAAGTGAACCCTCAGCGAAACACGAACATGTTCTACCCTTGCCATGACGCGAGACAGACAGCCAGGCGCCGCGGAGCTGGGCGGCGCACGCATACACCCCCCGTGTAACATTTGGTAACTGAGGCGGTGAATCTCGGATGAAGAGTTAGACGGCCTGGCGCCATGGCCTAACCGAAGCAGATATACACACCACAACACCAAGAGCGACACTGAGGGTCGCTGACTGGGCATGAGGGTTTTAAATGGGTTGCGGCAGACAGGTAGACGCCGCATTGGGGGCGGGGCTTGCAATAAAGAAAATTATCACAAAATGTAGGGGACCCTTATGTAACTTTGACGAATCTTTATACCGTCCATTATCCTTTCGTTTTTTTTTCTCTCTCTCTCTCTTGTTCTTACGTTGCCTCATGTTCAAAGGTACTTTTATTTCTTAATGGCGGTGGTCTAATATAAATTTCCATGTGGCTCTATATGTGGACACTCAGTGGATTGTGTTTTCCATTTTTTCCTCCTAATCTATAGTTTATCACATCTTTCCTGGCTTATTTCCCTGCGATATCTATACTGCATTCGGATTCTACACTAAGTTATTGGCTGCTTAATCAGTTGCTTTGTACTGTGATCGTATCGTATCTTTTATAAAAGCTCCAATAAGCTTGCATGCGTCGGCCTTAGTCACATGATGGCTCTCCACGCTGCTTGATCTCTGGCAGCCTCCCTATTCAGTCCCTTATCCCTGAGGTCACACTCTATGACCTCGTCTCAGGTCTTTTTCGGTCTGCCTCTCGCAACCCTACCCCCGACGTTCACACTTCTTACTGTAGATCCATAATATCTGAATGTTTCTTGTCTGCTTCTTACCATTTGTAGAGGTTCCCTGTAGTGTGTGTGTGTGTGTGTGTGTGTGTGTGTAATTCACCGGGTCGGTCAGGATCACTTGATGGTCGTGATCGTCAGCTTTTACCCTCCCGGAAGGGAGCTGAGAGCTCATATAGTCCGATCTAAGGGCAAGGCTGTGACCTTCACACACGCACACACCCGTCCCCTTGCTCAAGGAGGACAGTAACCACCCACTTCGTCAGTGAAACTTTTCGCGACCTGAGCGAGGCGCGAATTCCCGTCCACCAGTTGGCAAGCGAGAAAGTTACCACTGCACCAGCGAGCGGTGTGTGTGTGTGTGTGTGTGTGTGTGTGTGTGTGTGTTCTTACCTAATTGTTCTTACCTAATTGTATCTTTATAGGAATGAATAAAGCTCGTAGTCCAGTGTATTAAACCATTTGTATCATACATATCCTTAAATTTATGAAACGTTTTGGCACACTATTTCATTCGGTAGTGCATTCCACTGGTCAATTATTGCTCTATTTGGGAAACTAAATTTCCTTACGTCTTTATTGCCTCTCCTTTTATGCAGTTCTTTGCAGTGTCCTCTCACTGCTGCATCCCCATAGGTTATATACTCATTTATGTCTATTTTCTCCTTCCCTGATATGCATTTATATAGTATAATCATGTCTCCTCTTTTCCTTCTCTCCTGTAGTGTAGGTAGATTCAGTTTTTCTTCGTAGCTTAGATCCCTTAAGCTTGGTACCCATCTTGTAGCTGCCCTTTGAACTTTTTCAATCTTATCTATGTGTTTTTTTAGATGAGGACTCCAGACTACTGACGCATACTCCAGGGTTGGTCTGATGAATGATGTTATTATCTTTAATAGTATGTCTTCATTTGTGTGTGTGTGTGTGTGTGTGTGTGTGTGTGTGTGTGTGTGTGTGTGTGTGTTCTTACCTAATTGTATCTTTACAGGAATGAGTCAAGCTCGTACTGTCCCGTGTCTTAAACCATATTAATCGTACATATCCTTAAATCTGTGAATTGTTTTGGCACACACTATTTCATTCGGTAGTGCATTCCATTGATCAATTGCTCTGTTTGGGAAACTGAATTTCCTTACGTCTTTATCACCTCTCTTCTTATGCAGTTTTTTGCAGTGTCCTCTTGCTGATGCTTCTCCATATGTTAAGTAGTCATTTATGTCTATTTTCTCCTTCTCTGATATGCATTTATATAGCATTATCATGTCACCTCTTTTCCTTCTCTCCTGTAGTGTTGGTAGATTCAGTTTATTTAGTCTTTCTTCGTAGCTTAGATCCCTTAAGCTTGGTATCCATCTTGTAGCGGCCCTTTGAACTTTTTCAATCTTGTCTATGTGTTTTTTGAGATGAGGACTCCAGACTACTGATGCATACTCCAGGGTTGGTCTCATGAATGATGTTATTATCCTTCTTAGCATGTCTTCATTTATGTATGTGAATGCTATTCTCATATTTGCAAGCAGTGTATACATGTTCCGTACCTTCTCACTGATGTGGTCAGCCGGAGATAGTCTGTTATTGATAATCACACCTAGGTCCTTCTCTCTTTCTGATGTGTGTAGGGTTTTATTTCCTAACGTATAATCCCAGTCAGGTCTTTTTCCACTTTTACCAAACTTGATTACATGACACTTGTCCACATTGAATTCCATTTGCCATGTATTACTCCATTCACGAAGTTTATTTAATTCTTCTTGTAGCTCTTTACAAGAGTCTGTGTTAGTAATTCTCCGTTGTATTTTTGCATCATCTGCAAACATATTCAGATAGCTTTCATTTCCAGTGTTACTGTTTATATCATTTATATGCACTAAAAACATGATTGGTGCCAGCACTGAGCCCTGTGTGGTACTCCACTAGTCACTTCTTTCCATGATGAGTAGTTTTTCCTTAGTACTGTTCTCATTTCTCTTTTTGTGAGAAAATCTTTCATCCAAGAAAACAGTTTGCCTTGAATTCCTCCTTGATGGTACAGTTTCCATAAAAGTCTTTGGTGTGGTACTGTGTCAAATGCTTTCTTGTGTGTGTGTGTGTGTGTGTGTGTGTGTGTGTGTGTGTTTAGGGGTGTGTGCGATGTGTTATGTAAGGATTTTTTTTCTCTCTCTCTCCTTTACTCCAGTTCATTTTACAAGTGCATATGTAAGTCTGATCATGTGTGTCTGCCTGATTCTCCACGGCTACAATATATCATTTTGCCTGGTCGCTTGCCTGCTCGTTACTTACAGCCTCGTATCTGCATAATGAACCATGAAATATTGTAACTGGCTGACCATGGCAGGACAACGAGAGATAAAGAGGGGGGATATGAGAAAAAGAGCCGAGAGTAAAAGCAAAAAGAACAGAGAATGAGATAAAGAGAGCAGAGACTGAAACAAAGCGCATAAAGGCAGAATGGGGCCAGAAAAAGTGAAAAAAACGAATAGCGAAAAAAAGAACACAGGGTAACAGTAATATAGGCTTAGATACGTAGTTCGGAGGCTGATGAGGACTATGAGAAGTGCTACAGTATAAGAAGACGAGACTACATGATTCAGAGGCTGATGAAGGCTATGAGAAGACCATGAATGATTTGAGAGAGTTGTCATTGTATAATCAGACAGGACGTGTACAACACCCAATATGGTGTGTGTAATCAGCAGAAAAAAGCCTTGCACGAGGGAGGTCGTAAGCTACAAACGTGCTATTGACCAATTACCAATAGGAGGAGTGTAATTGATAATAAACACCCTTGCACGAGAGGGAGGCAGGAGGCTTTAAAAACATACCATTGACAAATTCCCAATAGGACGACTGTAATAGATACCGATGTAACAGACACGAGGAAACATCCATGCCTGAGAGGTGGGGAGCTGTAAACATATATAAGTGATGTTACCAATTGGAGGAGTGTTATAGACAGTAAATATCCTTACTTGAGAGGAGGCTGAAAGCTTCAGAAACATTCCAGTGACATATTAACCTTTATATTAAGCAAACCACTGACATATCTATTAACGCTTGCCATAAAAGACTGAACTTGAGTCTGTTATCTCGCAGCCACATACGAAAAGACATAAAACAAGGCATATCCAACGACTTTCAGTACAGCAACGTCTCTTCAACCTTATTCTTACTTCCGACGACTTTATTCAACTTGGGCAACGTATCTGCTAATGAAACTTGGGCAGGATATCTGGTACACAAGGCTGTATCTACTGCCATCTTTCTAGTTCTAGTATTTTCCACGAAGCTCTTATACAATCGTTCAGAGAGAGGTAAATAAACAAAAAACATATGCTATACTGAGGAAGAGGCAATCGTAACTATAAAGGGCGCTATTCTTAAGCAGTCCACCCTCAGTCACACGAGAAGTGAAACATACAAACACAAAGTTTCAGTCACACAAGGCACACACAAAATATATAAAATAGACGAAACACGAAGTGAGCACACACACACACAAATACACACACACACACAAACACACACACACACACACACACAAATACACACACACACACAAACACACACACACACACACACAAAACCACGCCCACCTCCTGTGATGTTTGACTTTGGAAGGACCGACCAACAAAAGACCGTAATGCATAAACCAATTTATATAGGCCTAGTCTCAACTAACCTATCCATATTTGCTCGAACTGAATCCTGCCTAACCTCGAATGACCTAATCCAACCTAAATTAACCCAACCTAATCTAACTTAACCTCACCTAAAGTAGTCTAATTGTATTTAACTTCACAATCTCACGTAACCTCCTCATACCTAACCTAACCAATTCTGACGCAGCCTAACCGCATCTAACCCTACCTAATCCTACCCAGTCTCACTTAACCATACCATACCTGACCTAACCCAACCCAGTCAAGCCTAAAATGACCTAATCCAACCGAACCTAACCCAGCCTAACCCAACCAAATAAAACCCAACCCAAAACCTATCAAAACCGACGTATTCTAAAGCAATCTAACCTAATCCGTCTATATCTAGTCGAACTGAAGCCAACCCAACCAAAAATTACCTAATCAGACCAAACCCTGCCCAAAGTGACCTAACCTAACTTTCGATCGGCTATATATTCGTTAAGAAATTTTGCTGCTGCCTGAAAGTCAACGGATGTCACATTACAAGTTTCGCCTGTTCTGTGTACATAAGTTTGTGTGTTTGTGTGTGTGTTTATTTAGGAGTGTCTGAGATGTGTATTACAGGGAAAAATTTACACTTTCTCTCTCTCTCTCTCTCTCTCGTGTTAAAAAATTGGGTACACAATCGGCACGATGCGTCCTTCTAATGCAGTACAGACAAAAAACGAGAGAGAGAGAGAGAGAGAGAGAATCCTCCCATAGATAATTAGGTCCAACTGCTAGTGTTGTGTTGAATGGAAGAGGCAGTACATAACAGCCCTCCCTCCCGCCCTCCTTCCTACCTCCTGTTTATAAGCCTCTGTTGTTTTTTCTATTGTTTTGGCCCACTGTTACGGTCAAAACAAAAGACAATGACCAGAAATGACTCCCGTAGTGTCCAGTGCTCTGTCAGATAGAGGAGACAATCAAGGCAATCAACACAGCCTGATCTCCCGCCCTCCTTGTTGTCTTTTGTTTTTAAGGCCCTACTGTTTTTCGTATATTGTTTTTCTGGCCCAGTGGTGCTTTTTCCTGTACATTGCTTTGGTGTGTGTTTTGTAATGTGGCCTAAAACTTGAGTCCCTTCCACTTGGTACTCTGTCTGAGGTTTAAGTGACTGGATGTGTTTTGTTCCTATTTCTGTCTGCATCCTCGTACACTCTCTCTCTCTCTCTCTCTCTCTCTCTCTCTCTCTCTCTCTCTCACACACACACACACACACACACACACACACACACACACACACACACACAAGGATAGGATACTTTTCTTAAGTGGGCGAATCGAGTGAGAACACAATACTTGACAGCTAAAATTTGGTATCAATAAGTAAAACTCTTGCCCAGTATGGCTTGTAAAATTGCCCTGCTTTGAGGAACACCAAAACATTGTCTCCTTTCCAGCTATTGAACTCTCTCTCTCTCTCTCTCTTTTCCCATAGAGCCAAGTATAGCCGAAAAACACCCAAAACTTTTCCGCTAAACAAGAACAGAGCATCATTATTTTTTCTCTGCTCAGCTGTTGTGCCGATCATGGCATGTCGTGGCTTTCTTAAGGGTTATATCAAGACCTGCCACTTCAAGCAGACCCTCTTAACTAAATAAAATCGTCTGGAAATAGCTAGAATAATAATATGTCAGGGAATAAGAGGGTTAATACTCAGACTATATTTTCAGCTCTGGAAAGAAGTAAACACATGACACCATAGCCTAAGTACGGGTCACTGAGCATAAAAGGGCACTGGGGTTGAGGTGTGTGTGTGTGTGTGTGTGTGTGTGTGTGTGTGTGTGTGTGTGTGTGAAAGTGTAGTTGTGTAACAGTACTATACAGCCAGACACAAAAACTTCACCCAATATTTCACCTCATCTCTTCTACTTTTTACTTCCCTCTGTTGCCTAATATTCCTAAGCTGGGAGAGGCTTCGTATGCTTCTCCCCCCAATCATTCCCTCTGATACAATACAGGAAAGTGACGGATTTCCCCCCCACACACACCCTCTCTCTCTCTCTCTCTCTCTCTCTCTCTAAGTGTTAAGTGGCAGCAGCAGAATACCAGGCAGAACTTTTATGTCTCTTAAGTGTACCTCGTTTCATTCACTGTCCTAGAATTCGAGGAGTGAGGGTGTGCGGTGTGGCTAACGTGGTACACAACCCTTTCACTACGAGTACTGTAATCTTATTCGTGCAATCTCCAGACGATTTTACCCAGCTTAAAGGGGATTTGTCGAACTGGAGGGGTTATATCTAGCCTTCATTAACCCCTTTGCCACTAAGGGTCTTTTCCAAGTTTAAAATCGTCTTGAGAGAGAGAGACAGACAGACAGAGACAGAGACAGACAGAGAGACAGAAATAGACAGACAGAATTAAAATAAAACTGTGTCATCGGACTGAAGGAGTTAACCAGTTTCTATGACCAACGCCAGACGATTTTATTCAGCCGAGGGACAATTTTTTTTTTTTTTTAAGCATGGAAGAAGGAACTGCGGCTAAACGGTGGAAAACTATCTCTTATAAACTTTTTTTTTTCCTTTTCCGTGATAACAAATTTAACCCTTTCAATTCGGCGGGGTATTTTTTTATGCATTCGTGCTGGAGAGCAGATTTGACTAGTAACCAAGGAGACTCATTTCTCTCTCTTAACTGAGGCCCACTGAATTTCACGCAACCACGACTTAGCATTCTCTTTGTGGGAGTGGTCTGGTTCCGTCAGATGAAAACAAACAGACTATAATAACAAGAATTAACTTAAAAAAAAAAGAATGGACATCACCGGGATTCAAGGCATTAACCCGGGAAGATTTCATTCAGTAGCGGGAAATTCGCATGTGTAGTAACAACGTGACTGAATCTGGCACCTCCCCGGACTCCCAGATACTATAGGATCACGTCTTTTCCGTTTTATTCTCGCTGGGCAGAAGAGAGCGAGGTGAAGGGGTGCTGTCAGGTGAACCCGTCTGACCTACGCTGAATACGTGGTTAGAAAGTCTCCATTAACCCCTTCTATATGCAAGCGTTTTTCAGTGTCGGTATATCGACCAGAAAGTCTCTATTAATCCCATCTATATGCAAACGTTATTCGGTATCTGTAAATTTGTTACAAGGCCCCCATTAATCCTTTCTATATACAAACGTTTCTCGGCATCGGTATCTTCTTATCACCCACACGTTTTCATTCAGCTTAGACCAGGCCTCTTCTAATTTGTCTTCGAGTATTATAGTAAGATACCTGAATCTAGGAAAGGGTGGCTACAAATCTATCGTCTCCAGGTCATTCTATCCTTTGCCATCCCGCTTCCTTCTCTCCAGTTTACATCCCCCTCACTCATCTACCTCTCCACCCGACCCCTCCATCTCATCCTCGGTTTCTCCCACACCCCCTCCACCTTCACCCCACTCACATACTCTCCTAGTCAGTCTCGCATTCTCCATTCTCTCTAAAAACACCAGCACATCCACAGGGCCACCACAACGTTCCATATCTTCTTTTTTGTGCCACTCTGTCTGCAGTAGTGAAGGAAATAATGCTCAGACTGATGGGATTAAGGCCTGTATTCTCGTCGGTTAAGGTGGCTCCCTGACACCTTATCCATAGCGAATTATTTTCCATAGTGTGCCTTACTACTCTCCTGTATATTGCGTATATCTTTTAAACACCATCATGGAAGGCAAAAATAACATGCAAGGAATTATTAATGAGATGCAAGCAAAAATAAACAGGTATGGAAAAGGTGTTAGGGAGATTACTTACCTGACGAGAATACGCGACTAAAAAGATTATTCCGAATCCCACCTGATGCCAAACTCGGGGATGGACAGATGAACCCCCTGACTGCGATCTGTTCCCTCTGCTAAGTATAAGGGTATGATGTTTGCCTCAGTGGAATACCTAGGTGAGTCCATGGCAGCGAGAAAAAGATACACACACACACACACACACACACACACACACACACACACACACACACACACACACACACACACACACATTTAGGTCTGCTTGATCAACTCTCTGACCCTGGGGATGCCTTCTTCATTCCTTAATATTTTCTTCCAGTTTTATTCAACACAGGACAGACTTATAGAACAGGAAGAGATGACCCCTCCAGTACGACAGACCTTTCCTATGCTGAATAAAATCGTCTGGTAACAACAAGAATAAACAGGACGTCACCTGGATGCTGCAGCCAGGATTCAGTATTAAAATTGAAAGCGCAAATGTAAAGACAAGCTCCCTATTGGTTACGACAATTTTTGAAATACCTGATGAGGATAGGACACGTCTCACCTTTCCGTACCTGCAGTGAGGGATGTGGGCTAATCACCTTTAATTACAGGTGTCCCTTTAATTACCGTCAAATCATAGGACAGTACTTGACTTCCCCTTCGCGTTCCCAATTACAATACAATGGTCATGATCCTCTTTAACCAGAATTTACGTTTTTTACGCTGCTTTATTTTCTAACATAAAGCCTCTCCTACTGAAGGGATTATTCCAGCTGAAAAAAGCGAGAAACAAACAACAACTTTCCTAATAACATCCAGTAAGAGGCCGAGGTGCAATACACGCAATAAATCGCTGAGAAAAGGGAGCTCCGAAGTCTACACTGCAACCTGTAATATGGAACAAAAGGCGACAGCACACTTACAAGCACACCAGGGAAATATACCGTAACAAGGGCTATACTGTAGACTAATGATGGTGGATTTTGGCTCGTACGCTACCACTGTCATTCAGAGTACCGTGAACTGGAATGTAGGTGACCGCGAAAAGCTTTTATTCGAGGTCATCCTTCCTAAGCTGAATAAAATCGTCTGGCGGTAACAAGAAGGAAAATTGAAGTGATGTTCTCGGAATGGTTATGACGGAGACTATATTGCTCTAGGGTAGAAGGGGCAAACTAATCTTTGCTCATCTATCTATCTTTCAATCTATCTAGGGTGTAAGGAGAGATAGAGATTACCTTCCACTTTACGATGTGAGAAATGGAGCCTTCTCTCTCTCTCTCTCTCTCTCTCTCTCCACCAGCCAGATAATATGATGTACTCGTCCGTGCCAAGTAAAGACAAACAGCCGGGAGAAGGCCGGCCACCTGCACCACTAGGGTACTTTTTACGAGTTATTTTTAGAAGTTTAATTTATAGTTACCTTAAATCTCTCTGCTTCACATATTTAAACTGTGGTGAAAGCTGTTTTCCAGTGGTACCAGATATCTGCCAAAACAACGACAAATGCTGCAGAAAATAAGGGCCACAAATTTACCCTTGCCCTCTCGGATACGTTGTACGCCTAGTGACTGGACACTATAACTCGATCACGCTATCTCAGTCATCTCTCCTTTACTACCTTTTAAAGTTACAGACCGAGGAGAAAAGTTGACTTTTTTGCCTTGCAACAGGTTGCCGTCATCACCAAGAACTAACACAAGCAATAACGAACCCTTATCATCAGTATTTCTGGCCAGTACTAGCAAAATCAAAGTGGTTCCGTGCAAGTCTCACCGTTCCCATCATCACCCAAGGACAGTACTAACACAGTACCTTGCTTTAAGCTCACATCATCAATATACTACGTTGCAATACAGGAAGGTTAAAATCTCAGAGTGGTGTGGTACGGGACACATTCCCTACCGGTTGTTGCAATGTGGGCTGTTACATGAACTATTTCTATGTGATAGCAATATGAAGTACACAAGAAAAGAGTATGGGAAGGAAGGATATTCCCTGTCTCTGGGGAGGAAAGAGAAATACGCAAGATACGACGCAATGCTGGCTGAGAAATTCCGATGAACTCTTGGTCATGGCTGTGCAGAATCAAATCATCAGTCATTATCATCATCATACACACGACCAGATTAAAGTGCTATGGCCAAATACCTTGCAACTAGCTATGGGTCGACTTAATACCACATTGCTATAGGTCCACATCATCATTATATCATCATCATCATCATCATCACCATCATCATACTATCATCGACAATTTCAAAGCACACTACCTTGCAATTGGCTGTGGGTCGAGTTGAGACCACTTGTCAATGGGGTCAGCGTTGATTAGCCTGGCCAGAGCCGCCTCCGTCAGTGTCACCAGCCCAGTCTCGGGGTCGGCGCTCCACTGGCCTGCCTGTAGACCCCCGCCACCGCCACCATCTCACTCAGTCTGGAAAAAGTAAGTTAAGAAATCGGTGGTCTGTACAGGTAACTAAGTAACCTCCTCCCCCCTCCTCTCTCTCTCTCTCTCTCTCTCTCTCTCTCTCTCTCTCTCTCTAACCACTTGAAATTACAGCCCCCGGATAACATCAAAAGTAGCAGGGCACTACAGGGGCAGCGGTCCTTTTGTGAACATCTAATGGGGTAAGTTGAACCACAGAACTAAGCCCATGATGGCAAGCGGTTTATTTACACTAATACCCCTCAGTGTAGTCATCATCTGAGAGACCAAGAACACTGAATTATGGGATATTTACACTACACTCTCTTGTCCTTCATCTCACTGAATTGGGCCACTCATATCTTAAATTCTATGCTGTGGTTGAATGAAATCTGGCAAGGCGGTGATAAAGAGTAGAAGCTCCTTGATTACTAGTTACATCAGCCTTACAATGTGACAACCTCTGGCCATCTACTGAGCTGAAGGTACCACGGATCTTGGTCATGTTTAACCCCTTATCGTATACTCAGAAATATACTACAAATTCCCTTCCACATATTCCCATCCAACCTCACTCTTAACTCCATCACATTTATGTATTGTCTGTTTCATATTAGAGTTATAGTTACATGCGAAGGAGTTATCGTAAAGGACTATGGGCAGGTATGGAAATGTGTAAGAATATGGGCAGGTATGGAAAGGTGTAGGAATATGGGCAGGTATGGAAAGGTGTAGGAATATGGGCAGGTATGGAGAGGTATTGGAATATGGGCAGGTGTGGAAAGGTGTAGGAATATGGGCAGGTGTGGAAAGGTGTAGGAATTTTGGCAGGTGTGGAAAGGTGTAGGAATATGGGCAGGTGTGGAAAGGTGTAGGAATTTTGGCAGGTGTGGAAAGGTGTAGGAATATGGGCAGGTGTGGAAAGGTGTAGGAATTTTGGCAGGTGTGGAAAGGTGTAGGAATATGGGCAGGTGTGGAAAGGTGTAGGAATTTTGGCAGGTGTGGAAAGGTGTAGAAATAAGAGGCAGGTATGACTCGTGGCCATTGTGATACTAATTTGGAAGGCAGTGAATCGTGCCCTAGTGACTAATTTCGTACGGGCAAATAATTGAAAGTTATGTCAACACCTCAATGCCTGCGTCACCCTTCTCTCTTATTTCAGAACAATTGTGGCGAATGAGGGTGACCAGTGACACAGCAACAGTGACTGGTGGTGGTGGTGACGGTGGTGTGGTGTGGTGTTGTGTGGTGTGGTGTGGTGGTGGTGGTGGTGGGGATCGTTATTTAAAAAGTAGTGACGAGGGGGAAGAGGGAAATATAGAAAAGAGGTGATAGGGAAGGAAGGAAATAAGGAGGGAAGAGGGTGAGACGAGAGTTGGAAAGTAGGGACATTTGGAGATAAGGGGAGAAAAGGAGAGAAAGTTAGCAGGGAAATATAGAAAGAATGAGAGAGACGTAGGGGGGGGGGAGAGAAGAAGGAGAGAAGGAGGGGTAGGGAAGCAAAGAAATGTTTCGGTAAGACGAAGAGAGCGAGAGTTTGAGAAGGTAAACATGATACTTGAAGAGATGGTGAAGGAAGGAAATACGGGGAGAAGAGGGAGAGAAGGAGAGATAGGGAAACAGGGAAATATGGAGAAAATGAGTGAGAGGGCGAGGTAAGACAGAAAGAAAACAGGACAGAAGAGGAAGGAAAGGAGAAGTAAGGAAGGAGAAAACAATGGAGAGAAGAGGGAGTGAAGAAGGTAGGAAAGCAGTGAAATAAGAGGGAGAGAACGAAAGGCTGGTTAGGAGAGGAATGAGGAGAGAGACAGGGAAGGAGGAAATTATGGAGAGAAGTGATAGAGAAAGAGGGAAATACAAAGAGAGGAGAGTGAAATGAAAATAATGTCACAAAAACAAATATTAAGAGAAGACAGAGAGAATGAGAGGTACGGAAGGAAGGAAATAGTGAGAGATGGGAAAAATGAGGAGAGACTCAAATGACACAGCAAATACAAAGCGTTCAGAGAGTGCATACCTCCGCTAACGCCAATATAATTTATGATTTCTTGCATCTGGATCCGGATCCACCTCAAAATATAATAAACTCCTCCTTGACCCACAGCCCACCTATCCACCAAACAGAGAAGCAAACTGATATAGCATTTTCCAAGTTCGATGGCAGAGACAGATATGTAGAGAGGAGGGAAAGAATGAAAGGTATGGAAGGAGGGAAATAAGGAGACAAGAGAGAGAAACCTAGAGATACCAAAGTGACACAGCAACAAACACGAGGGTGACAGTTGGAGCCCCTGTGTTACACAAACGTTTTTTATCCCACCGTCGTGCTGGGCCAGGTAGCGGACCAACTATGCTCTTTTTACTCTAACTTGGCCAAAAACTGCCATCTATCCATCGTGAATGCCGAGCGGGAACAGTAAATTAACGCTAGAATGTTATGCTGGTCACGTACATTGTTATGGAAAGGACGTGTTGTTGGGCCATAGCACTGTCTTTTTCGGCCACTGACCTACACGAAATCAAGCTGCAAAAGGACTAAAATCTGGGAGCATATTTATCACTTACCTCACACGTTCCAGCTATCATTGCCCACGCTATGACACTCTCTTACCTGGAGAGGAGAAGGAGGGATTGAGAGTTGTTTGTATAACCGAGCATTGGTAGGCCTTAAACACGCATTTTCGTTGCCTCTCTTCACACAGGTGCTCAACGAAGGTAGCACATAATAGCTTGTTAGATGGTCATGGTTGTTATAGGATCCCATTACGTTAACCAATTATATTTAGTGACGAAGGCAGCTCAAGGTGGTCCCCATTAGGAATTACCTTCCATCTATTAAGGTATAGCCCGTGGATATAAGACTAGAGGCTGAGAGGGGCAGGAGGAGAGGGGGAAGGTGTTGGGGTGTGGGAAGAGTAAATATATTGGGTGCAAATCATCATCATCATGACAAAGTTGATAAAGGCCTGTAGATGCAAGTTCTTTTTTTTCTGGGGGTGGAACTACAGATTACTATTCTGTAGTAGCAGTAGCAGTGCACACACACACACACACACACACACACACACACACACACACACACACACACACACACACACACACACACACACACACACACACACACACACACGCACGCACGCACGCACACTCTCTCTCTCTCTCTCTCTCTCTCTCTAACATCTGGTCCACTCTCCAACTTTCACTTCTGGACACAACAAGAGGACGAGACAAGGCTGATTTGGGGAAGGTGAGCGAGAGTGAGGCAGGATGATGGGTGAAAGTGAGGCAGGGTGGGAGGGAGGGAGGTAGGAAGTGAGGGAGGGAGAGAAGCAGAGTGGGAGGTAGGAAGGGAGGGAGTGAAGAAGGTAGGAAGCGAGGGAGGAAGGGAGGGAAGAAGGCGAAGATGTTGTTGTGGGGAAGGATGGTTTTGAAATGGAGACAGGGAGGGAGAGAGGTAGGAGGAATGGCTGAAGAGGAGGTAGTGAGATAGGGAGGGATTTAGGGAGGGAAAGAAGTAGGAATGGTAGGACGGAAGGTTGCAAAGAGGGAGGCAGAGGGGGCGGACGAGAGGATGACAGCGAAGGAAGGAGGTAATATGGGACAGGGAGAGAAAGGCGGTAAAAAATCTAATACTGAAAACTGATGAATGCTCGATAAGGGATGCAGTTGAATGTTTCTTTAAAAATTTGTTTTAAATTATTACTAATGCGAAGTCTTTATTCTTCTGCAATTTTAATATTACCCTTTCACACACACACACACACACACACACACACACACACACACACACACACACACACACACACACACACACACACACACACACACACACATATATACTATCTATCTACTGTATAGCCCAACGCCTCACTCCCGTATGGGGTAGCCACAAATTTCCTCTCTGTCACCCTGTCCCCTACCATTTACGAGTAGCTGCCTTCCCTCCAACTAACATCACCCTCTTTCATATATTTCTCCACTCTATCCCTCCATCTCATCGTCGATCTCCCTTTCCCCCCTCCACCTCACTCGCATACATTCTTCTAGTCGATATCTCATTCTCCTTCGACGTATATACACTGGTAGGTATATAATGATGTTAGTCCATACATCTGACAGACTGAATATAAAAGAGTAAGGATATTTTCTTTTGTTTTCAGAGCTGCCTCCGTGTATGATCAAGGAAGAAGAGCGTTAAACAAAAGCCTCCTTCACTCCCAGGCACATACTTCTTATACAACATCCCTGTCAAGCCATCACCCTCATATCTGGACAAGAGATCAATCCAGCGTGGGGGCGGACATTAGAAGTGTGTGTAGTGGTATGTCTTTACACGTGTTATCAGTGCTGTACCCTGATGAGCTTCTCACGATGACTATACAGACTCATGCAATTACTGCCACTATGCAATGCCAGGGTGAGAGCAGTCCATAAAAATATCTATCTATCTATCTATTGCCAGACGCCATAATCCCGTACGGGGTGGCCATTTGACTCTGAGTTACTTGTTTTACAGGGAGGGGCACTAACCCTCCACAAACCCACTTGACACGTAGGGAGCACGTATGGTTTGGTTATATGGTTACCACCCAGCGTTGTAAATGGTTTCTTGGCTTACAGGAAACCATTTGGTCCATAAAAAATATATATATTGTTAATTACTCTAGGAAACAACCCCGGAAACAATGACTAATACCTAAATGAATAAATAAAATAATGGTGAGTGAATGGGAGTGTGGCACATTCAACTGGGCAAACTTTGATTAATATCTATATCATTTTCTTTTTAATCTGAACCCTATCCCCCACTTTGGAGTGGGAAAGGAGATGATGATGATGATGATGATGATGATGATGATGATGATGGTGATGATGATGATAAATGACTAGCTGACTACCTTCCAGTTCACTTTATTCTGTTGGAAGGGTGGAGGGAGGGGGGGCAGGCTAATCGTCTCCCACTCCCCTCTTGGTTGTGCCCACGACTTGATATTATATGGAACAACGATGTGGATTATTTTTTACTATATGCATGTAAAGTCATTTGGGGTATGAACCACTGTCGACCCATTCTCCTTAACATCAATACCGCATAATTCTTTTTCTTTTTTCAGACGTTGGCACATAGACGGGATTTCCTGCCAGTACAGATCATATGAAGGAATATATAAGTGCGGGGAAAGCGACCCCATTCAGCACACGATCGGACCCAGACAGTTACCCACACTCAGCAAGATTACCCCACGTACGCCTGTCATCCATATTGAGATAAAATTGCCCACCTATTAACAGATGATTTCCAAATGGCTCGGTTGTGAATAAATGTGTGTGTGTGTGTGTGTGTGTGTGTGTGTGTGTGTGTGTGTGTGTGTGTGTGTGTGTGTGTGTGTGTGTGTGTGTGTGTGTGTGTTTATAATGCTTGTACGTGTTTGGAGTTCTGAACTGTGCTGGTGAGAGCCTTCACGTGGTGGCACTGATATAACCAAGCTGCTTCGCTGCCCGGGTTATACAGTACAAACGTCCCTCCTGTCCCTCCCTATACTCCCAAAAGAAGCTGGTGAGGTGTAGGAGGACAACTTCAGCGGAAACGGTGGAAAATTTGAGGAAACTTGGAGGAAAGTAGGAGGAAAGAGAGAGAAGAGAAGAGGAAAGGGAAAACCACTTAGTAGGTCCTTGAAGGGTGACGCGACTGGATGAGAAAGAAGAGAGAAGAAACTGAAATGAAACTGGGAGAAAACTGGGAGGAAAGTGGGAGGACACTGGAAGGAAACTGAGAGGAAACGAGGAGGAAACTGGAAGGAAACTGAGAGGAAAGGAGGAGGAAACGAGGAGGAAACTGGAAGGAAAGTATGGGGAAGATTGGATGAAAGTGAGAGGAAACTTGGAGGAAAGACGATGAAGAGAATGGAGAAGTAACTAGTTGGCCAGAGAGAAGGAAGGAAGCTGTGAGGCACCATATAAGGTTGCCTAACCAGTTAAGTATAAATAATATTGCATTTACAGAACCAGTCACAAATGCACAGCCGTCTGGGCATCGGGAAAGTACTTAATATTCAGGTATCCAAGTTTCAGAACCACCTCTTAGTGGTAGGTGGTGACTATCATCCTCCACTCACTTGATGTAGTGCCGCCTCCTTCTTCTTTTACCATTATCATTCTTTTTCTGTGTCTGTCCCTTTCTCTTCCTATTTCTCCCGCCTCTCCTGTCACCTTTTATTGCTCTTCTTTCCTAGACCGAATGAATTTTAAAAGTAAAATGAGATTATTGTTTATACTGTGGAAGCATAGATTTCTCTCCTAGAGAGTCTTTGTGTGTGTGTGTGTGTGTGTGTGTGTGTGTGTGTGTGTGTGTGTGTGTGTGTGTGTGTGTGTGTGTGTGTGTGTGTCTTTAGTACAAAGTTATGGTTGCATGAAATTCGTTGAGCCTTAGTTAAGAGGCATGAATGAGTCTCCTTGGTTACTAGTCAAATCAACCCTTCAGTCTGACTACACCTGACCACGAACCGAGTTCAGTGACGCCACAGATCGTTGTCAGGTAAAAATCGCCGTATATACCATAAACATACATTATATCCCATGCCTTAGTACACTCGCCCTCAACTCTCTCTCTCTCTCTCTCTCTCTCGTTGCTCGCTCGCTCTCTCTCTCGCACTGGAGAGTGGAATTAACTAACCCATATGAGCAGCCACAAGCAGCACTAGAATCAGCATCAAAGCTTATTTATGTGCAGTAAAATCGTCCGTAAATCAGGCTGGCGCAATATAAGCATCTGTTAAAGCCAGCCAACGCTTCAACGATACGACCTCCAAAATAGGCAGCGGTCGATCTAAATAGGGAGTAAAGGAATCAATGGCCTATGTATACTAAAATAGTTATAGAGTAGGTATTACGAGATTAGAGTTCATTTAGTTTACTCTCTCTAGACAGATAGACAGACAGACAGACAGATAGATAAATAGATAGATACATAGATAGACAGATGGATAGATGAGTAGACAGATAGACAGATAGGTAGACAGATAGACAGATATAGATACTATGTAAAATTCTGGAGTTGCTTATCACCTACTTGGGAGACAAATAATCTGAGCACATTAGCACACCTGGAGGTTAATCAGGAACCGGTCCAACGATCATGCCAGGAGTGAGAGGGAGTGGTGATGGGGGGAGGTGTGAGAGTGATGGAGGGGGAGGGAGTAGGTGTGAGTGACAGACGGGGAGGAGGCACGTATAGGAGTGATGGAGTGAGAGGTGGCAGGTGTGCGAGTGATGGTGGGGGAGAAGGCAGGTGTGGGAGTGATGGAAAGAGAGAAGGAGAAAGAGAGGGAGAAGGTAGGGGGAGAAGGCAAGTGTGAGAGTGATGGAGGGGGAGAAGGCAAGTGTGAGAGTGACGGAGGAAGAGGAAGCATGTGCGAGTGTAACGGAGGTAAAAATATTAGGATGTTGAGAGAGACAGAGAAGAAGTGGAAGTGATGGTTCAGAAAGGGAATTAGGTAGAGGTGTAATGAAAAGCACACATTAATACGTAAATCTTTTCACTGCTATTATGTCTTTTTTATTTAATTATCGTTACAGCTACACAATATATTTATTTTAGAAGAATCCTAACATAGTAACGTGATTAATTACAACCTCTGTTTAACTCCTTCACTACCAGAGATTGATTTAGTAGATTAGGTTAGACCAGGTTAGACTAGGTTAGGTCAGGGCATATACGAAGGAGCTATGAAACTGGCCCAGGGAGTTAGGAATTTAAGTAAGGTGAATGAAAGAGATATCAGGCTCAGCTAAAGGTAAGTCAGACCACGTAAGACGGGACTATGAAGCCTGGCAGAGAGTGAGACTATGTAAAGAAGAATATGGAATGAATATTAGATTAAGTTAGGCTAAGTCAGGTTAGGTTGAATCACGCTAAGTCAGAACGCGTACAAAAAAGAACTGTGAAACTGACCAGGGCGCGAAACAGATCGAAAAAGAGAGTAAGGAGTGGAGGGATGGATGTTGGGGTGTGAGAATGGGGAGGGAGGGGAGACCGGAGTGCAGATTCTGGCAGGAGAGGGAAGAACAGAAGAGGAGGAAAAGGCAGTTATGTCAGGCAAGATCCGGGTGTGATGGGATACAGGTGCATACGTCTTCCCTATCAGCATCACCAGATTCTGTCTCCCTATCTCTCTGTCTTGATATCTATGCCTCACTATTTTCCTATCTCTGTCTCGTTATCTTCCTACCAAAACAACCAGCTAGCCTCCCTATCTCTCTATCTCCCTAGCAGAACCAACTTCCGTCTCCCTATCTCTCTGTCATTATCTCCCTCCCACCATCATCATCTTCCCTAACTCCATCTCCCTACCGTCACCACCAGCTTTCCTGTCTCCCTATCTCTCTATCTCCTTACCAGCATCACCACCTTCCTTATCTGTCTCCCAACTAGCATCAACAGAACCCCTATCAATCCATCTATTCCCTATCAGCATAACCAGCTTGCCTATCATTCTACCAGCACCATCATGTTCCTTATCTCCCTGTCTCTCTCTCTACCATTCTGACCTTTCCAACACCACTACCACTATTTTTACTTATTTCCAAATCTTCAGCATCCGTCCTACGTTTAAACCAAATAATGCTTAGAGGGTTAGCAATTTTCGTAGCTACAACACTGAGGAAAGTTCACCAACACTTCTTTGCTGGCTGTGACAATCTTAAGTGTTAACTAAACCATATAAGTGTCACATATTGCAAGTGCCAGATATTGTTCTCTAGGCTACAAGTGTCAGATGGTGCTACCGAGGCTAAAGTGCTCTTAGGTCATGTAGGAGTTAAAGTGTCAGATATTGAGTTAAGGTGTCATAATATCCCCACACGTGTCAGATATTGCTCTCTAGGCTACAAGTGCCAGACGCTGCTACCCAGGCTACACTTAGTCTCTGGTGGTGTAGGGGTTAAAGTGTCACATATTTCCCCTTGCCAAATATAAACACCGTAAATCTGATAGTGATTCATGGCAGGTGTAACTCAGTGTGGTGTGAATAAGACTTGATGAATGTCTCGCGAGATAAGGCCATCCCAACTACACGAACCTGCCCTACAAGGAATACTAACTATACTGACGGCATGTCCAAAACTTGGGGCTCGTAGCATCTCTCCGTTAGCGATTTACCTTGTCTACTACACCCATAATCTATAGGCTACTAACAACACTGATGGCCTGTTCAAACTGAGCTCGTATTCTCGGTGACAGATTTTGTTACGTATTGCACCAAGGAAAATGTGGACAAAGTTGTTGTTGTTGTTGTTGTTGCTGCTGCTGCTGCTGCAATCCCAGGCTGCCTGGCCGAGCAGACCCGTGGGCCACAGGTAAGCCACTGCTTCTGCGGGGACGTCCTACAAGAATAGTACAGCAAATACAACGTCCCCTTGTGGCAGACAGCGCCGGACCAGGGTCCTCCCCACGGTGAAATGCAGGGAAGTATGGGGAGGCTTGGCTCCTGGGTGGATGCTGCAGCTGCTCCATTCAGGGTGCACAAAGCCACTACCAGAGGAAAAGTGGCAAGAAAGGAGAGAGAGCAAAAAAGTGGGTAGGGATATTAAAATGTGTTTAGACAGGTGGGCACAGGTGGTGAGATGGGCAGGGCAGCCAAATGATCATATTAGCGTGGAGGTAAATCAGGTGCATTGGCCAGCTGGGAATCGAAGGAGAAAGGAGAGAGAGTGGAGAGTGTAGGACTAGAACTGCAGGTGTCTGAGAAGGGAATGTGTTTTATTTTTTTACAGATTTACGTAGTGAGTGAGTGAGTTAGCGACTTGTCTATTACTTTATATATTTATCTATTTAATCATTTATTTAATTTATTCATTTATTTATTCGTTTATTTGCGGGTTGTCAAGTAATGTGTAGTGGGACTGACAGGATGATTTAAAGGCGCAGTGAGCTGAGATTGGATTAAATAAAAAATAATTTAATAAAAACAAAAGTATCTGATGAGGAAATTTCAGGACCCTTCAGTTAATGCTCTTGGTGTGGTGTGGTGTGGTGTGGTGTGGTGTGCTTTGCTGTGCTGTGGTGTGCTGTGCTGTGGTGGAGTGATGTGGAAGGGCAGAATGGTATGGTGTGGCATGGTAGGGAATGGTATGGCGTGCAGTGGTGCGGCCCCGCTGATGTCGTTATAATGCTGTGGTGAAGTGATGTGGTGTGATGTGGTAGGGTAGAATGGTATGGTGTGGTGTGGTGTGGTGTGGTGTGGTGTGGTATGGTGTGGTATGGTATGGTATAGTGTGCAGTGGTGTGGCTCCGCTGATGTCGCTATAGTGCATTGGAGTGATGCACCTCGGGTCCTAAAATCATTAATGACAGACAGACAGACAGACAGAGTCGTTCCCTGAAGCTACTACACCTAAAAACTGTATATATAAAAGTGGCAGGACTATCAGCTACGTGCCCAGTAATATGGACTACACATCATTCACATACAATTCAGTTTGATCACTATTACATATACACTATCAAATTAGCCATACCCATATCAAAGCAGTTTCTACTAACGGTTTTAAATAGGACGCTAACTGTGATATAATAATAATAATAATAATAATAATAATAATAATAATAATAATAATAATAACAGGCTTACTACTCCACTGCGTCTACTTCACACTAAGGACAAAAGTTAGCCTATTGTTCCACCGCCCCTACTCACACTTGGGCCTGTCCGCCGCTTTCCACCCTGACGCATCGTATCAAGGAGAATCATCTATGGGTCCCCTAACTAGTGAACCAGATTCCAACCCTTCCAGCCCACTGAATGTTACTGATTAGCTTAGCAGGACATTACTAGGCCTTGACACAGTTTGAAGACAGTAGGGAATATTTAACCTGGTGATATTTCCGACCTTTGCAAGCTATTTCCCGTAACCTAGTGGCAGAGTTAATGATACGGCTTCTCATTCCTTCCATAGCAGTTTTTCGTGACTAGCATCACATCCTAGTGTTAATCTCTTCTCATAGCTCAGCATTCAGGGTGATGATGGCACTTTTACGCCTAGTTGGAGTGAACAGTGCATTGTGAAGCCGACAGTACAATATAAATCAGAAAACACTATGAGGGCACATGCCTTGACCAACGACAAATAAAATTACTATTTACTCCAGACTCCAGACTCGGATCCACCTCAAAACTGAAACAACTCTTTCTTGCTCCTTTGTCCACCTGTCCGCTAGATCTTTATTAAAATCCGATGCCAACTTTTTGACTGACACGGATGAAAACGGCCTTCCGACACCGTTAGCGAAGGTAATGACACTACAGCTGTAAACATAGAGAAAAAAACTGCATCTGTCTTAAAGGAAATCTAGGCAAATGACTAACACAAATGCAAACGTAGATAAGAAATGCTGCACCTGTCTAAAGAAAACTGAGGCACAAGAAAAATGTAGCTGCAAACGAGGTAAGAAATACTGCATCTGTCCTAAGGAAATCGAGGCACAAGAGGAGATGAAAACCACATTACCAGATATATTTACAACCGCGAGCAAAAACCGCACCAAGACTACATAGCAAGATAGCGAGACTGGCCATACGGGGCGATCTGAATACTGTACTACCCTTGATATCATCTGGACCCCCTCTGACGGCAGTAAATATGGAGTACCTAAGGAATCAACCACAAGGCCAGCTGAGGGAAAGGAACTGCACCCATTTTGATGATAAGCAAGGTGCGTGGCGTGTAAGAAGACTGCCAGGCCTTTGGGAACGGGCTGTCAAGTCTACTCACAGAGTATATATATAGATTACCGGTGTGTGTGTGTGTGTGTGTGTGTGTGTGTGTGTGTGTGTGTGTGTGTGTGTGTGTGTGTGTGTGTGCAGAAATCTCAAAATGAATTAATCTTGAAATTTGGCATTTTGTTTTTGTCCAAATTATTTGAAAGGCACGGATTTTCATGGATCTAGGGATAATACTCTGCTTTCTTCCTTTTCTGGCATTAAAAAAAAAAGTGATATCGTATGCCACTTAAGATCAAGAAAATTTACGAATATGGACTCAGACTTCATTTCTTACGTGAACATCGGTCAAGGGAAAGTTATGGGGTTGTTTTTATACTACGTTGTCCCTGCTACCATCATACTGCGACCACCCTCACTGAATAACTAATGTGATGGTGATGCTGAGGCCATGGCAAGCTACTGGACCCTACATAAAGTTCGTAGTGTGGACACCCTTATTGAAAAATTAATGTGATGGTGGTACTGGTGTCATGGCAAGCTACTGGGCCCTATAAAGTTATTACTGCGATCACCTTCACTGAATATATAACTAATGTAACGGTGGTACTAGCGCCATGGCAAGCTACTGGACCCTACATAAAGTTAGTAGTGTGGACACCCTTATTGGAAAATTAATGTGATGATGGTACTGGCGCCATGGCAAGCTACTGGGCTCTATAACGTTACTGCTATGGCCACCTTCACTGAATAGCTACTGTGATGTCAGTGCTGCGGCCATGGCAAGCTACTGAATCTTATATAAAGCTATTACTGTGGCCATCCTTACTGAATAATTAATGCGATGGTGGTACTGGCGCCATAGCAAGCTACTAAGCTCTATACAAAGCGTCTCAAGCATAAAAATAACTGACTAGATGAACCAAAATACATGTGATAACAGAGAAATGATGCCCTGTCACAAGAGAAGAAAGATCTCATGATATTGTGTTATTTGTGCACAGTCGGATGAACCAAATATAGATGTTTTTAAAGATGATAATGCTTTCGCTTACGAGAGAGAGAGAGAGAGAGAGAGAGAGAGAGAGAGAGAGAGAGAAGGGTCCATGACTCCGGTTTTGTATGAATGTATTATATGAAAAAAATACATATTATGTTTATATAAAGTATGAAGGAAAATACTGATATGTACTAGAGATAATAAACTGCCAAGGAAAAGGAGATAAGAGTCCTCCAAACCCCAGATACAAACTATCATCACTGAGACAAAAACCATTCCCCCCACAGAAATTACCTGAGCCAGCTTTGCAAGGGACCTGTTCAAACCTCCTTTCTAAACCACTATGACTACCCCTTTTCCTCTAACTTGGCCTAAAATTGCCATCTCTCCGCTTTGAATGCTGAGCTGTAACAGTACACACTAAAATGGGACGCTAGTCAAGAAGAAGTGCTGTGGAAACCTGTAGTGCCACAGTACTGTCCTTTCCCTTCACTTACCTACGTTAAGCTGCAAAAGGACGAAAATCTGGGCCAAGTTAAGGTGAAAAGAGTATAGTTTTCAACATGTGGCCACGATGCTACTCTGTCCTTGTGCGTCAGTGTGGGAAGGGTGGATGGAGAGACATGCAAGCACGCACACACGCATCCTGACATGCATATTAACACACACACACACACACACACACACACACACACACACACACACACACACAGGACATGGCTGAGATAGACGCTGCTAGTGAGTCATAGGGCGTGGTCTTGTTAGCTAAGCAGGCCTTGTAGCTTTTCCTAAGCTGTTTCTTTGCATATGGGAGATTAATATTCTCTTGGATCGTTTGAGAGAGAGAGAGAGAGAGAGAGAGAGAGAGAGAGAGAGAGAGAGAGGGGGGGGGATACTGGGGATAAATATGCATAGTAAAGAGCACCATAAATCCTCCTATAGTGGGTTTACTCGAAGTTGACAAACACCCGCCACCCTTTTCTACCAAGTGCAGTCAGACTTGAAAGCAAACTCGACTAGTAACCAAGGAGACTCATTCCTACCTCACAACTACAACTCAACGACTATCTCTGTCATCACTTATCCTTAATAGATCTCTTTGCATAGGGCCTTGATATTCTGTGTGCCATTCATGCAGTTTACATCATGTCTGTGGCCCAGAAGGTGAGCCTACACGTGGTGGCGCTGTGCATCCTGGGCGGTGCAGATGTGGCGCACACCCGGGAGCCATATATCCCCATATTTCCCTACACCTCGCCGTGGGAAGGAACCTGGACCGAACCTGTTGAGGCGCTGTCTAGCACAAGGGGGCAACGAATCCCAATACTTGTAGGACAGCCCCTCAAAAGTAGATCCTTGCCTTTGGTCGACGCGTCTGCTCGGCCAGGCAGATCCGAGTTAAGCACCAACATCAGTATCAACAAGAACGACCATAATCATAGGCTACAGTACCAAGAATCTTTTACAATATCTTCATGAACAGACCTCAACAAAGAACAAGTCTCTGTTAGCCCCCTTGGAGTTACCATCAATTCAACAATAATAGTCTGTCTTTAAGCATCTGTAATCTCATGACCACGCCTGATAAGACTTCCTATGACAACCAAAATTAAATCCTTAAATGCAATTATAGGTTTAATCGAGGTTTTGGTACGTGTGAATGTGTGTGTTTGTGTGTGTGTGTGTGTGTGTGTGTGTGTGTGTGTGTGTGTGTGTGTGTGTGTGTGTGTGTGTGTGTGAGAGAGAGAGAGAGAGAGAGAGAGAGAGAGAGACACACACACACACACACACACACACACACACACACACACACACACACACAAAAGGTATATTTCATGACGTATGCACAACACAAGCACCAACGCGGCGCCACACACACACGTCATAGATTCTGCCTCACACACACACACACACACACACACACACACACACACACACACACACACACAAGGACAGGATACTCTTCTTAAGTGGGCGAATCGACTGAGAACACGATACTTCAGCTAAAATTGGGTATCAGTAAGTGAAATTCTTGCCCAGTATGGCTTGTAAAATTGCCCTGCTTTGAGGAACACCAAAACATTGTCAACTTTCCATCTATTGAACTCTTTTTTATTTTTTCCATAGAGCCAAATATTCCCGAAAAACGCCAAAACTTTTCCGCTAGGCAAGAAAACAGCACCATTATTTTTTCTCTCCTCAGCTGTTGTGCCGATCATGGCTTGTCGTGGTTTTTTTTAAACTGTCGTGAAAGCTGTTTTCCAGTGGTACCAGATACTTGCCAAAACAACGACAAATGCTGCAGTAAAAAAAGGGCCACAAATTTACCCTTGCCCTCTCGGATGTGTTCTACACCTAGTGAGTGGACACTTATTACTTGATCATGCTATCTCAGTATCTCTCCTGTAACACCTTTTATAGCTCCAGCCGGATGAGAAAAGTCGACTTTTTTGCCTTGCAACAGGTTGACGTCATCATCAAGAACGAACACAAGCAACAGCGGACTCTTATCATCAGTATTTCTGGCCAGTACTGGCAAAATCAAAGTGGTTCCGTGCTAGTCTCACCGTTCCCATTATCACCTAAGGACAACACTAGCACAGTACCTTGCTTTAAGCTCACATCATCAGTATACTACAGGAAGGTCAAAATCTCAGAGTGGTATGGTACAGTACGGTACAGCAAAAGTTCGCCGACGCTCTCTACCGATTGTGGCAAAGTGGGGCTTTACATGAACTATTTCTATGTGATAGCAATATGAAGTACACAAGAAAACAGTATGGGAAGGAAGGATATTCCCTGTCTCTGGGGAGGAAAGAGAAATACGCAAGATACGACGCAATGCTGGCTGAGAAATTCCGATGAACTCTTGGTCATGGCTGTGCAGAATCAAATCATCAGTCATTATCATCATCATACACACGACCAGATTAAAGTGCTATGGCCAAATACCTTGCAACTAGCTATGGGTCGACTTAATACCACATTGCTATAGGTCCACATCATCATTATATCATCATCATCATCATCATCACCATCATCATACTATCATCGACAATTTCAAAGCACACTACCTTGCAATTGGCTGTGGGTCGAGTTGATACCACTTGTCAATGGGGTCAGCGTTGATTAGCCTGGCCAGAGCCGCCTCCGTCAGTGTCACCAGCCCGTTCGTTCGTTCGTTCGTTCAAAGATTTTCCTCCCCTGTAGAGGGGACCAGGTCATATATTAGCCCAGTTGGTGGGTTATGGGCTGAGAGTAGTTGTTTGTTCAGTCTTTTTTTTATTCTTTTTTTTTTTTTTTTTTTAAGTTGGAGGGGGAGTGCTACGCACTACTTCAATGAGAGTGGGAAGGTGGGAGATGGCAACAACTGTGGCGGCAGTGTTTCTAAATGTGCTTTCAGGTTTTGCTGCAGTGTGGGACCGAAGGATGTCGGGGTTTGGGTATCGGGAGCTTGTTCTGATGCGGGAAGTGGCTGGACAGCGGAGGAGGTAATGTAGGAGTGGGTAGGGCGTGATCATTTTGCAGTGTGAGCATTCAGTGGTGGGGTCGTTATCTGTGGTGATAAGGTTACTCCGGCACATGTATCCCAGGCGAAGACGGTGTAGGCGCGTAAGTGTTTTGTTGTCAATGGATTTGGTAGTTTTTAGTGGCTTGTATTGTGTGGCCATGGCAAACCACATGGCAGAAGGTGAGCCCAGTTGTACGTGTACTTGGTGATCTTCGCGGTTGAGAGTGAGCGCCTTCTGTTTTATGGTGCGCTTGATGTGGCTTAGGCTAGTTGAAATGTTGATGTCAATGTGAGGGTGTTCAATGGCGCTCTTTGCGATCTTGTCGGCTTTTTCATTTCCAGCTATGCCAACATGGCTGGGGACCCAGTGAATGGTGATTGATCCTCCAGTGTCGTGGATTTTTTGGGCGGTGGCTAGGATGTCAGAGGTTAATTGGATGTTGTCGGTATGGTGGGATCGTCGTAGCGTGTGGATAGCAGTTGCAGAGTCTGTGTGGATGATGACTGTGGATGCAGGGGCGTTGGCAAGGGCATCTGAAAGGGCGGCTGAGATGGCAGTCAGTTCAGTCTGTAGAGTGGAGGCTCCGTTGGTGATGCGAAAGCCACATGTTCTGTCTCCACAGACGAAGGCAGCACCGGCTCTCGATGCAGCAACGGAGCCGTCAGTGTAGTAGGTGGTGGAGTTCAGTGGAGTGAGGAGGGCTATACGCTGGAGGCCCTCCTGACGGAGCTGTTGGGTGGGAGTTTGGGCTTTGGTTGGTGAGTGAGGGAGAAGGAGATTTAACAATGGGGTGTTCCACGGTGGTTGTGGATGGTAGGACGAGCTGGGTGTGTCGGAGGCTTGTGTAATGAATGGGTTGAGTTCAAAGGTGTGAATGGCACGTGCAGCAGAGTGTACCCAGTTGTTGGATAGTACCTCGGGGTGAAGGTTGGATGCGGCTCTGAGCCGTGGCAGGAGAGGAAGAGGGGATAGCCCAGTCTCGGGGTCGGCGCTCCACTGGCCTGCCTGTAGACCCCCGCCACCGCCACCATCTCCCTCAGTCTTGCCTCCGTCGCCAAGTCTCATCTCTTCCACCATCATCCTTGGACTTGAACCTCCTCTATTTGGAAGGTTCTCTGCTACCTTCTCAACCAGCTTGAAGGCTTGTACTCTTGTCGTAGCGAAAAAAATTGTGTCTTGTCCTTATATCTGCCGGAATCGTATCATTATCCTTTCAGGTGAACCTCCTGTGTCTTGAAGGTTCTCTGCAACCTTCTCAACCAGCCTAAAGATGCTTCGTTGTAAAGAAATATACTAATGGAGTTTTAGTTACTTCTGCCGGAATGGTATCACGCAATCGTCCTAAGCAATGATGCCGTCCCTCATTATCACGGAGCTAACAGGATCATCGACACTCAGAAAATGTTAGGTAAATTCACTGTTCTATTCCAGAAAAATACACTGCATGTAAACCATAAGGCTTTGAGCTTGGACCTCTGCAGAAGGGAAGGGGACTGGGTGAGACTTCTTCAGGGGGGTGAAGGAGGTTTTTGAGACTTCTGGAGGAGGAGTAGGCCATTGAATGAGACTTGTAGGTGCTCAAGGAAGCTTTTGAGACTTTTGCAGGAGGGGAAAAATACTGCTGTAGGTGCTCAAGGAGGCTTTTGAGACTTGTGAACGAGGGGAAGGAGGCTTCGAGGTGAGACTTCTGCAGGAGAGTAAGGAACCGAACCACTAACACAGCCGCGACACTCTGTCCCTGGAGGGAGTGACAGGGGCGTCCGTCCTCCCTTAGCTCACTCGCGGTCCACACTGACTCCATTCACCACTGCGCTCCCTCGGCCCTCTCTCTAGACTTGGAGAATTGACGGCTAGGATGCTGGGTCGACATACATTTATAATCATTCTTTTGCCTTATCAACGTTCTCTGTCTCAACCAGAGTTTAGGACTGCTGACTTAATCCTTTGTCTTCACTTATATAACCACCAAACGTTTCACAATAAGGCAAGTTAATATTAAAAAGGATAAACATAAAACTAACACATAAAGGTGGGTTTAGCTGAGCTTGAGAATAAATTGGTTTTGCGATAGTCTAGAAATAATTACACTGAGAAAGAGTGTCTGAGAAAGAGGTGGATCTGATTAGTATGGTAATAATGAGACAGCTTTGGGGTAGTCTATGGATAATTAAGATAGAAGATAAATAATAACTAAGAGAATAAATAGGAACTTCGATAATTATATGGTAAATGGGGGGTTTGTCTTTAATGTGGAAATAAATAAACAGGTTTGTGGGTTGGAGAAACAGAGGGCAGGACACACCAAACAAAACCTTGCTAGTTTTATCACGGGGTTCATCTCATCACTAAATAGCCTTAAACATGTCTCCCTAGCTTTTGTGTTTGTGTGTGTGTGTGCGTGTAGACAGGTAGGTAGGTAGGTAGGTAGGAAGACAGGCAGGCACGCAGGAACATACAGGTAAGTGGGTAGGTAATTAGGTAGGCTGACAGGCAGGCACAAAGGCAGGTAAGCAGGTAGGCAAGTTAGTCCATCCTAAACCTAAACTGAATCGTTTAAATGTAATCTCTTCGAAAGGACTAAGAATTATGACCAAGGCGCCTGAAACACTGTTGGTAACGAGTACTGTGCCATCTCAAGTCAGTCACAAGGCTATAAAAATAACACCCAATTCTTCTCTCAGCAACATACAGGGGAAGAGGCTTGATAACTGGGCACTGGTCGAGGGAGCTAGTGATTTGAGGTGCCAGTCATCGGTGTTGGTTAGTGATGTTACGGGAGCTAGTTTGGTGATGAAGCAGAACTGCCTCAAGAACACGAACACGATAACACACACACACACACACACACACACACACACACACACACACACACACACACACACACACACACACACACACACACACACACACACACACACACACACACACACACACACACACACACACACACACACACACACACACACACACACACACACACACACACACACACACACACACACACACACACACACACACACACACACACACACACACACACACACACACACACACACACACACACACACACACACACACACACACACACACACACACACACACACACACACACACACACACACACACACACACACACACACACACACACACACACACACACACACACACACACACACACACACACACACACACACACACACACACACACACACACACACACACACACACACACACACACACACACACACACACACACACACACACACACACACACACACACACACACACACACACACACACACACACACACACACACACACACACACACACACACACACACACACACACACACACACACACACACACACACACACACAGGATAACCTCAGATGTGTCCTTTCCATGTGCCTACAGACTTATGCCTCACCCTTTATAATGAGGAGGACCATAAGTCGAAGAGGCTGTGTATTTCAAGTGTACAATTTTCCTGCTTGGAATGATTATAACCACTGATGCTATCGGCTCTAAGTACAGGCTTGCGAGGATCCTAAGTGATTTGCCTGATAAGGGAAATTACAATGAGGAAAAGAATTAATGAAGGTAGGAGTGTGGAGGATATAAATGGGGGAAAGAATAAATGAAAGTAGGGAAAAGGAAAATATAAAAATAAAAATATAAACTGAGATGACATGAGAGAAAAGTGATACCATGCCTTTTGCTGATAGGTGTGTGTGTGTGTGTGTGTGTTGATATTCGCCCCGCACATACAGGGGCACCTCAAACTGAGAGCCCGTCAGGGAAATGGCGGAATCAAGCTCTCGATTCAGAGCAAAGCGGGAACAGCAGGCTGAAGGACGAGGGGAAGGCGGCAGGGGCAGGGGAAGGTGCGATGGTAGGTGGAGAAAAACGGCTGGGCAAAAAAGCACCTCAAGGCTGCTCATCAGAGTCCGAGATGTCGGTGTACTCGGAGTCGCGATCTATATCCTCGTACAACTCTAGCTCCCCCGAGTCCCTAAGGCGAGATGGAACGCCTAATGGGGAGTCTTGAAGGACCCGGCTGAGAGCTAGAGTTAAGCTGCGTTCGAACCTGGCGGCGAGGAGCTCACGAGTACACGCAGCATCGTCGGACTCAGTAGAGGATGGCAGAACAAGGGCAGGTGAGGGGCTTGCAGGCGGCGGATCGGTGGTGGAAGTTGTGAGATCCACTCCCTCAGCAGCAGGTGGAAAAACGGGGGGGGGGGGGAAGGGTCCTCGACGTCGCGGTGGTCGGGCGAAACGGGGACGGCAGCCCTTTACCCCTCGGCTGCAGACGGCAAGGAGTGGATCTCAGCAACGGTGGTGATGGTGTCAAGCTCCATGGCCGTGATCGGTGCCGGGTCGGTAGGGGGAGAGACAAACGAGCCAGTCGCCCTGTTGAGGGGTCCGTCCAGGCACAGCCGTTTGCGCGGTGTACGGCGGGGCCGAGGTGGAGGTGGCCGGGACTTGGGCTGCGCAGGAGGCCGCCGGGGACGACGATCTGGGCGAAGGGCGGAATGTGCGTCTCCGACAAAGCTCTGGGGGATGACAAGTCTTGGTAGCCCGTTCTCCTCAAAGATCTGAGGGAGGAGAACGTGCAACAGAGCCTTATCACCCCCACAAAAAGCCTGTGCCGTAGCGACGCACATCGAGACCAGGAGATTAGTCTCCCCAGAACACCCAGGATCACGAGACTGGCGTCTCTGGGCCGTGGGGCGCCGCCGTGCATGGGCAGAGCCCTGCACAGCAGCACCTCCCGACCCAGTGACATCCGTAGCCTCGGGACGCTTGGGTGACTGACGGAGCCAAAACTCCACAGCCTCACCCTCGCCAAGAGAGCGCCGAAAGTGTCGGGGGTTAGGTGCAACGATCCGGAGTCTGTGCACGAAAACATCAGCACCGGTGTCCCGGCGCTTGATGAAGCCGTACCCAGACTTCACGTTGAACCACACCACCGCACCTGTGATCTTCGTGGCTCCCGGCGGCCTAGAACTACTGCTGGATGCCCCCCTCAACGGGTCGTAGGCGGTGGCAGTAGAGCGCTGGTCGGGCATAGCTGGGAAGGTCTCACTAAGGCGGCAGTGATCCTCCTCCTACGGCTGCTAAACCGGAACTGGCTGATAGGAAATTCCAGCACCTTATTACATGGACTGAGGTAGCGAAAGGGAACTGGTCAAAGTTTTCCATTTTCTACTTACAAAATGCTGCGGTAAAGGACGCACGCACGCACGCACACACTCACTCACCCACTCTCTCTCTCTCAAAAGAAAAAAAAAAGATGCACAATTAACTTATATGTCATGCCAGAACACAAAATGTATTGTATCACCGAAAACTCAAGAACGGTAGATTTTACAGCCAATAAACTGGAAGGGAAGTCTCAAAGAAATCGTTTTATTGTCAAGACGAAACACCTACAGCTTTTGATTGTGCCTTGAGGACCCGAGACCAATTGAAGAGACCGAGGTGGACCAGAATACTAAGAAAGTGTATCGCCTTTAATATGAGAGACTGGAGACGAGAGAAGTAGGAGAGGGCTTGAGATGAGAGGATTCCTATTTCAATACGAGAGGCCTTTGGATTGGAGTGAAGCAAGACAAGGAAACTTCAGGTCAGAAAATTATCTATTTCAATAAGAGAAACTGTGGAGGGGAGTGAAGTTAGAGAGGAAGGGTTGAGGTGAGAAAAGGGGGCGTGAGTTGCAGAGAAGGTCGCCATATGGAGGAGGAAAGGGTGACATGGAGGTGATTCATTTGTGGTCACCCCTGACGGGATTAAGGCATCTGGTGATAGACAGGTAGACAGTTAGATTGATTGACTGACTGACTGATTGATTGATAAGTGAAGTTTGTATGGAAGACGTAAATTTGGACCAGCTTAAAGTGAGTGTACAGTAGAAATGGATGGTCGAAGTAGGTATCTATCTATCTACCTATCTATCTATATACCTAGGCTGCTTCCCCCAAGGAAAGGGAGGTAGCCGAGACAGGACGACACACTCCCCATTTACTCATCCATTCAAACACATTCATTCGCATCTTAGCCCCAAGGGGAGAAGTAGGTATACAGGACAAAAATCTACCAAGTGAAGGTGAAGGTAATACAGAAATGGGTGGCAGATGTATGTATGAAGGACGAGAAAATGAACCAGGAGATATATGTATGAAGGACGAAAATAATGGGCCAGGTTATTGTGAAAGACCTATAATTATCACAGTATAAAAAACAAGGAATCAATAAGCTTCAAGTACTGAGATACAAGTCCTTCAAGTCTAGAGAGAAGCCATAAACCACACACAGAGGCCAATTAAGGAAACTCGCCAATGAACGAGCAAGATGATGACCATAACCATTTTCGTAATAACTTTCCTTGTATATCTTGCACGTAGGTAGGTTTG
Organism: Coenobita brevimanus; assembly: GCF_032717465.1. Lineage (NCBI taxonomy): Eukaryota > Metazoa > Arthropoda > Malacostraca > Decapoda > Coenobitidae > Coenobita > Coenobita brevimanus. The sequence continues at coordinate 142,549 of NW_027643514.1, forward strand.
TACAACTTTAAGATGTGGAAACTGATTAGCTTGCGTGTAGATGTGTGTAGGGGGGGGGGGTTGCGCGCGCAAGGAAAGGGGGGGAGGTCATGTAATCTACTGGTGTTTGCACTTTGCTCATAAAAACACACTACAGAACAAATATATGATGTTACAGCAGACCAGCGTACATATCACTACTATTTAACCATCAATATACTTTCAGCTGGAGATCCACGGTCGCTTAGTAAAAGCGTTTTTGTCTCGTGATCTGTTTTGAGGGTAACTCAAACCAAGGCGGCCATTTAAAGAGAATCCTGATATTAAGTATTTTCATGTGGAGTCAAAATTCTCTGCCAGCCTTGCGTCCTACTTTCCGTATTTCTCACTCTTGTCAAATGAGAGTATCGTTCCTTCTGATACCTTTCTCTTGTGTGTTTCATATTGCTATCACAAGAAACTAGTTCATGTGGCACCCTTCCATTTCCTCAACTGGCAGATAGGTGTTGGAGGCTTTTTGCTCACGGACATACTTGCATATGTGATCACCCTGTCGGTTCATATTGCAGACTGACGGGATGAATCATTATAACACATTTACGTATCACTCTCACTACAGACACCCATCACCATTTGTGCTTCTGTGTTGCGTGCCTAACCTTGTAAGACTTAAGGCTTCCCAATGTGAGAGATATTAACCTGGTCCATATACTGTAACTGAGCAAAAACAACATTCAATTAGACTTGCGTAATACTAGAGCTGTCCCGAACTGGAGAGGGATAACATTGGATCTGGCGTCATTCTCACTACAGAAACCCATCACTCTTTGTGCTTCACCAGTATGTTGCGTGCGGAGGCTTGTATGACTAGAGGCTTTACTATGTGTGAGGCATTTAGCCGGCCCATAAAACCCAGCAAAAACAATATTCGATTACCTTCCGTCAAAGGACTCGTAACACTGAGGCGGGAATCGGTCATATACTGATGCAAATCGTCCCGAGTGTGAAGTATGGGATAAAAATTGGATGGGGAAATACTCGTTTCATTTAGCTGGATTCTGGGTAAGCTTTCATGAGGAAGATAAACAGTAAAATTATGGTGTATTCGCTGCTGTATATAAAGAAAGACCAAAAGCAGAGTACAGAATCCCACTTGCAACATTCTGCCCCAAGACTTCTTCAGGAACAACACCAGTAGACAGTGCTTCACTATTTAAATTGACCTAAGCCTGAATGGTGACCAGAACACAAGTACACAATCCTGCACTACCAGTCAGGCTTGGGTCTGTTTAAGGAGTGGAGTGTTGTCCAGTAATGATGTTCCTGAAGAAGCTTTGTGGGCGAAACGTTGACATAAACTGGTTCCTGTACTCTGCTTTTGGCCTTCCTTCGAGTATTAATATTGCTGCTGTCTTTGCTGCTTCCTAAATCATGTATTCGCGTCTGCCGAAAAGTTGCTAAGTGAGGTGTGTATTTACCTATTTGTAGTATACAGGAATTGAGCAATGCTCGTTTTGTCCTGTCTCCATATCCACATTTATCAAGTCTACCTTTACATACATGAATGTTTTTCTCATGCACCACCTCTTTGTCTAAGTCGTTCCAAATATTTAAGTATTTACCTAATATACCTAATTGTGATATACATGGAATGTACTAAGCTCGTGGGTTTCCGTCGCTGTTTCTCAATAAGTCGAATTTAACTTTAAACTCGTTTAAGTTTTTAGACTGGACGATCTCTTTGTCCAGGCTATTCCATAAGTGTGTGTGTGTGTGTGTGTGTGTGTGTCTGTCTGTCTGTCTGACTGTCTGTCTGTCTGTGTGCGTGCGTCTGCGGGATGTTGAGCCGGCAGAGAGGACTTCTTTCTTTCCTTTCCTAAGATTTCCTGCACCCGTAGTGTAGGCCGGGCCATACATTAGCCCAGTCGGTGAGTTGTCGAATTAACGGTGGTCCAGAGGAAACTGCTGAGTTAGGGTGTTGAATAGGTCCATGTTCCGGCTTAGCCGGAGGTTCTTTTGGACTTTGGTAATAAACTGATCGGTGTTATTGGCTAGGTAATCGTTGAGCTTGTCGTTGAAGTCGTTGATGTCAAATGTGGGGTCAGCGTCAGTACGTGGGTCGTCTGTCGGTGGCGTCGATCCGGAAGTAGCTGCCTGGGAGGTGTCAGTCTCGGTGGCCTTGCGCTTCCTCTGTGCTCTCCTGGGTGTCGGTGGAGAAGCACAGGGTGGCGTGGTGGTAGTTTGGTGGTCAGGCTGGTCGGCTGCACGCTGTGGCGGGGGTGTAGGAGGCTCCCCATGGTCGTCAGTGGTGCCGAAGGTCTCCATAGGCTGAGCAGGGTTGGTGGTGATGGAGGCAGTCATCTTGTTCAAAGGAGCATCGAGCTGCAGCCTTTTCCGCGGTGTTGGGCGGGGTTGGGAAGGCTGCAGCTTAGGGGCACGATGCTCCTGACGAGGGGCTGGCCGTGCACCACGGGCGAAGCTCTGGGGGATGACAAGGCGCGGAAGGCCATTCTCCTCAAAGATCTGGGGGAGGAGAATAAGCAACGCATCCTTGTCACCGCCACAGAAAGCACTCGCCGTCGCGATGCACATGCTGACGATGGTGTCAATCTCCCCAGTACATCGACGATCCCTGGGCCGGCGCCCCCGGGCCGTGGGGCGCCGCCGTGCATGGGCAGAGCCCTGCACGGGTGCACCCCCCGGCCCGGTGACGTCCTTAGCCTCAGGACCCTTCGGTGTCTGGTGGAGAGTGAACACCACCATCTCGCCCTCGCCTAACGAGCGCTGAAGACGTGGTGAAGCAGGAGCAACGATCCCCAGGCGGTGCACGAATACATCGGCGCCGGTGTCCTGGCGCCGGATGAATCCGTACCCCGCCTTCACGTTGTACCACTTCACAGTCCCCGTGATGGTAACAGCTCGTGGTGACTGCTCCCTGCTTGTGGTGGCCCCCCTCAACGGGTCGAAGGCCGAGGCGGGTGTAGAAGGCGTGGGAAGAACGGGTGTTGCTGCCATCGCTGCTCTGAAGGAGAGAGAGGACTAAACCAGAGAACGTCGGCTGCACGATCAGGCTGAACACGAATGAGAGGAAACTTTATCGCGATCAGGTGGTCATCGACAGCTGGCGGCCGGCTCCTTTCTAGGTGAACCACAAAGAAGACATGTTGCAATCATGTCGTGGAACATCAATGGGGTTCGTACAAAGTTAGAAAAGCCCAATGTACTGTACTGGCATTGTTAATGAATTACGATGTGATAGGGTTGAATGAAGTGAAAACTAGTGATCGTATCTCTCTACCTGGCTATGTTTGTTATAGAGACACTGTGAGGTCAGACGGACATAGAGGGGGCACAGTGATACTGGTAAAGCGTTGTTTACAGTCATCTGTGATGGGTGTAGACTGTAAAATGAAAGACCAAGTTTGGCTCAGATTGTCCCTATTGAGCACTGTGCTCTTGGGGTTTGTGTATATACCCCCTACAGATTCGCAGTACTTTAATCCTAACAGTTTCAGTTATATACAAGAGAAAATCATATGTGGAAAAGAGGAAAATTGTAATGTTCTACGAATGGGAGACCTGAACACACGTTTTGGTACTGGTGTTCAAAGTATTTAGTGAATTTACTTGTCCCTGGATCTGATTATTTCACCTACCCTGAGATTCCTGAGCAAATTAATTTGCCTAATGAGAATGCAAATACTATGACTACTGTGTGTGTAGAACAAAATTTAGTGGTGGTAAATAACTTGATATATGGTGAAAAACATTATAAGAGCAATCTGACGTATAGGAAACATAATGAATGGATTTCTGAAGTAGATGTGTGTATTGCTTCTACCAATATTTTAAACTGCATTTAAAGTTTCACTGTGAATAATGGTCTTGATATTCCATCGGATCACGCCCCCATAGCGGTTGCTCTGTCCCCCCCTGTGGTGGATAGGGTGTGCCTTGGTGTGCGGGCGGGTTCGCTTGGTGATCATGCAGTTTTGTATTGAAGTTGTAAGAAGAAGAAATCTCGGTTAAAACGTCCTATAAAGTTTTGTGATGTTCACATCGAAAACTTTATTGGGGACCTTTCTCGATTCGATATTCCCCAGTTTGATCCTGACATTGATACTAATGTGAGCCAAATGGCCGATATTTTGTACAGGTGTGCTAGTGCCAGTCGGTGTGCTCAGGTGACTGTGCCAGAGGATGTCACAGTGAGCAGGCGGGAGAGACTCTTAAATGATATGGATGACAGGCATATGTGGAAAGCTATGGACTGGCGTGGGGAGTATAGAGATGATAGTGATGATTCCGACGGTAATAAAAAACCCACAAATGAGGATTTCAAAGCCTTTTTTGAGGAGGTATATAACCCACATGATGCTGAACCTATAGTACCTACTGAGTTTAATACAAATGTAACCAAACCAGTTCTTGATGATGACATAGAATTTGATGCGGTAATGCGAGAAATACATAGATTAAAGCAAGATAAAGCGTGTGGGCCTGATGGGATAAGCCCAGGAATTATTAAGTTTTTACCAGACCAGTGGATACACTTTATTTTAGCGTTGTTTAATGCAGTCTTTTCCTCTGGCTCTTATCCCACATCCTGGCAGTTGGCCCGTGTGGTTACGATATTTAAGAAAGGTAAGAGATCATTACCCAAGAATTATCGTGGTATAAATATTATAAATTGTTTGGCAAAGCTGTATGACATGGTGCTATCAACTCGGTTAAGTATGTGGTTTGTTCCGTATCGGGAGCAGGCAGGGAGTCAGGAGGGCCAGGGCTGCATTGAGCATGTGGTGGCACTTAGACTGTTAATTGATTTGGCCTGCAGGAGAAAGCATAAGTTATTTGTTTGCTTTGTCGATTTTTCAATGGCATACGACCGGGTCCCTCGCGCCAAATTGTTTCGCATGTTACGTGAGTTGGGGTGCGGGTCGCGAATGTTAGCGGCGCTGGTGGCGATATACGGGGTTACTTTGAGCATTACTGGGACAGCCATTGTAACATCCAGGGTCGGCGTCAGACAGGGGTCCCCAGCATCTTGTTTATTGTTTATCATTTTTGTAAACAGCATGATTGAGTTGATTAAGTCCAATTGTGGGCCAGATGGTTTTTTACAGTGGCTTCATCTCCTTGTCCTTATGGACGATACTGTTCTTCTCTCGACAACGCGACGCGGGACGGAACATAAACTTACATTTCTGAATCAGTTTTATGTAAATAATGGCATGGTTGTGAATAATATTAAGACCAAGTTCTTTGCAATCCATGCGTCAGTGGGCGATCGTGGGCCATTCTGCGTTGGTGATATGGTCGTGCAGTGGTGTGACAGGTATGTGTATCTGGGCAGCCTGTTCACAAGCGACGGGACCCTGTCGTCCGCCATTACCGCCCACGCACAAGCAAAAATGTGCCACATTCTGAAATTTGTGTCATTTTTGGAAAAGAATATAGACATATTATTTTATGTTAAAAAGAAAATGTTTGAAACAGCCTTAATGTCAACCATCCTACATGGCTGTGAGTCCTGGTTCAATGGGAACTTGAGGCCAATGGAAAAATTGTATTGGGGTATTAAACAGTTGCTGGGAGCTCGTATGACGGCGTGCACGGACGTTTGTTACGTGGAACTCGGGTGCCCGCCACTGAAATCTTTCGTACTAGCAAGGCAGAGGAAGCTTTTCCAGCGACTGTGGGGGGAGAGGCACGGTATGCCCGATGACCCGTGGGTGCACGCCGTCAGGCTGACCATGGCGGCTAACACACCAACAAGTAAACACATTAAGAGTTTAATTAATAATTCTGTTGATGATGTTAAAGTCGGCATTGAATCTTTAAAGCAATCAATTTCTAACTCTACATCTTCTAGAAGCCTAATTTATAATGTGTTGAACCCTACCTTAACAGTTCACGAGATCTATAAATGTCGTGGTAAAACTAGTGAGGTACACAGAATGGCATTTAGTCGGCTGCGGGTAATCAGTCACAATCTGGCTATTGAGACGGGCAGTTGGAATCGGCGTGGACGGGGACGTCTCCCGGTAGCAGAGCGGTTCTGTCCATGTGGTGCTGTGCAAACAGAGTTGCATGTACTGGAGGTGTGTCCACTGACTCAGCACATACGTACAAGATATAACTTTACTTCCTAGAGTCAAATCATTGTTGACGATGCTCAGTTTCCTATTGAGGAGATAGTGTATAAGGTCCTTTCCTGTTTTGGCTAGTGTGTACTATAATGTTTACCATAACCTATGTTATTTAAAGTGTATTTAATTCATTTTGTATGCTCTTATTCTAACCATGATATATCACTGGGAATTTTTTTTCGTAAAAAACGTGATTGGTGAAATTGTAGTTACATTTCTAATCAGAAGTGTAATGATTTCCATCTTTCATTAAGGTTATAGAGATGCACTGATCAACCCTTTAATACTTCGCTTGTTTTGTGGACCATAATTGTTTGCTAATATCTGATGCACTGTTTATCATGTTAAGGTTTATTGTTGCTTGAAATGTTGTATGTGTAACTGGATAGTGTGGTCAATAAATACTTACTGTGTGTGTGTGTGTGTGTGTGTGTGTGTGTGTGTGTGTGTGTGTGTGTACAAAACGATATTAACCAGCCTTATGCAAAAATATACCGTTAAGAAAATCTTTGACTAGTGGGAGGTGCCCGAGTGTTACCATGGCAACCTCTCACACCATCAAAGTTACATACACACATTACCCCATTAGCAAGCTCCACTAGAGAGCATTGTGTGTGTGTGTGTGTGTGTGTGTGTGTGTGTGTGTGTGTGTGTGTGTTGTGAGTGGAGGGGGGGTGGGGGTTGTATAGTTTGATGTGGTTGCTGTGTGTGTGTGTGTGTGTGTGTGTGTGTGTGTGTGTGTGTGTGTAAGCTCACTACTCGTCAAAGGACCTTGGTAATACATAAGAAGACATGCTATTAAAGTTGCGGCACAAATATATTTTAATGTGCTAAGATGTCAACTTCTCTCAAAATAACGCCACGCTTCTTCTCCCCTTTCCTGTCTCCTTGCCATGCGTCTGTCTGTGTGTCTTTCTACCTGTCTCGCTATTGCAAACCACAAACAACTCTCAACTGTCGACAACTTCCTAGAATATCATAGTATCCTGCATTATGCTACTTTTTTTCAGGGTAACTTGACCCAGATTTTCGTCCTTTTGCCGCTTACTTCACATGGGCCATTGACAGAAAAGGGCAGCGCTACGGCTCCTCTTCAATGGCACTTTTTTGTGACTTACATATTCTAGTATTAATCTATTGCTACAACTCAGTATTCAAGTTGGAGAGATGAAAATTTTAGGCCAAGTTTGAGTAAAATGGGTACAGAATTAATAAAGTCAAACAGCATACCTTTGGTGGGTGCAGTGGGAACAAGGCGACAGATCACAGACAGGAGGACAATGGCGAGAAAATCCAGCAAAATCTAACCACCAGCTTATGAAGTGACGCCAACAACACTCGCGCCACACAATCGGTTGAAACACCCGTCCACTTTATCACTAAACACCTGTGGTTCTGAAGTATGATAACAGAAAATAAAATAATCGCGTAGACGTTATGTAGGCTACTGATGCACTCTCTCCACGGAGTCTGCTTCTGACGTTCTGTTTATTGCTTGTTCATCACAATGCTTCGAAATTGATGAGCCTCTCACTCGGACATGAAGGCTGACTGAACCTTTATCCTTGTCTTGTACCCCTGACCTTTTACTGAATGCTATAAAAAAACAAATTACTTTATCCTAACCTAACTCAAAGTCTAATGACAGAGATGATCTGCTCGCTTGACTTCACCGAGCACCTTTTGTGACGCAACAGATTAAGTCGGGGTGGGCTTCCTGTTCAAAGAAAGCAGTAAAATGGATGGGTAACTGCGAAAAATTGGTCACTGTCCGCTGACTCTTCCTGCCTGGATTCCAGCGACAACGTTCCAGGGTTCGTAAGGGTTTGTTTAGAATGGTAAATTCAAAATCTAAATAAAGAAATAAGTTAATCTGCTGATTTTTTACTATAATCTTGCTAACAGACAGGCAGCCAGACAAAGGCAGACAGGAAGGCAGACAGGCAGGCAGGCAGGCAGGAAGGGAGGCAGACATGTAGCCAGGCAGGCAGCAGACAGGCAGGCAGGCAACTGATGGATTTATAAACCCTGCCAAACACATAACTTCATCGCTCTTTATCGTTTGGTTGTAATAACACCTTCTAGCAGAAAGAAAAAGCGAGATTTTTTTTTTTGTCGCTTTTCTCATTACCCATTTTTTTTTTTTTTTAGCCTTACTCGTACCAGATCACGTTAGTTAACAATGATCTGATTATTTGGGGATTAATAAAGCTTTAGTTTCAATTTCTATATGAAGGAAAAAGGCAGTGAAAATATCAACAGTACCCCCATTAGTCTAATACCACAGCCTTCTCCCATTCGCCTCTGTCTACGTTTTTTCCTTTAACCATTCTTTCCCCAAATGGAGAGTTGTGGCAGACTCCTGTATTCCATAAACTAGCATGTTATTCGCTCTACGTACAGAGTATTATGCGAAAATCTTGCATGTCACTGGCCACGAGATTTTAGGTAAAGAGATTTTGAAGTGATGTAGGGGCTGGGAACTGTCTTGACTGCTTTTGGGCTGGGAGTTTACTGTTAGTACGGTAGTAGTAGTAGTAGTAGTAGTAGTAGTAGTAGTAGTAGTGGTAGTTGTTTGAGAGATCAGCATTCAAGATTTCATTGACGAATATTATGGAACCTTCAGGCTAGAAATGTCCGGTAGAGTTACGGCATCTGAGTAGTGACTGGCTTGATCGGTTCCTTTTAATACAATAGACGACATTTTGAGCATTATTTCAGCTCTCGGTGTCAATGCACTTCAAAGCTTTCTCATTTTCCAACCAGATATTCATATAGTAGTTTGTCTTAAGGGTACTACTGAGCCTCTATGACTAACACAGATAGTGGAGTACCAACATATCCAGTACTCCAATGCTAGGGAGGCCATGTGGGGTGCTTTTGGTCATGCCTGAGTTCGCTGGCTTTTCTTTGGTTTGTCCTAAATTCTGGTGTCCTCAGCTCTCCAATTATGTACTCAGAGAATTTTCACAGGATGCTTATCTAATTAGACTTGTTATTTACGGCTAATATTTAAGCCTGTTAATATTAAAAGAAGGTCATTGTACAAGATTGAGGTTATTTTTTTGATGACATGCTCAGGTTAGGAGAGAAACTAAGACATAATTGTATTTCACGTTTACACGTATCGACATCTACACTTCGTGGCTTTGGAAAGACAATGTTAGGTCGTTTCGAAGACTGGTGAGTAGAGAGGGACTGGCGGGGATGTGTGGTGGTGTGGGGCGGGATATGGTGACACACTGCAGTAAAGAAATGCCACATAGCTCTCTGTTGGCTGCTCCTGTTACTGGCCGCTCGTCACCCCTGCGAAAGGAATAATATCTTGGTTGACCTTCACTGCCACAGATCTTTCGTAGGTTAAATAAAATCGTCTTGAGATAGTAAGAAAAAAAATGTGATCTAGCATTAATTGGGTTAGTAATGGTAACACAACCAGGGTCTTGTGTATCATATTCTACTGCATGTGACTTTGGAGACTTTGTGAGGTGTGGCTGTGTGGAAGTGTAGCAATGTGCAGGTGTGTGTGTCTCACAAATCAAAAAGAAAATATTAAACAAAGCATCAGCCTTCAACCAAGCATATCCCAGACAAGAAAACAACTACACTCATTCACTGCTGCGAAGGTTACGGCTAGACCATCGCCCCCTTCCCAATATAATCGACGAACAAAACCAAAACTGCAAACACTGCAACGCAAACTCTCCTTTTCCCCTACTACATTATCTACTAAAATGCCCTGCAACCGAACTACTCAGAGCGGCAGAATCTACCCCAACCCACACATCCCACCCACTGAACCCTCCGCCACCCTGCCCCCTCGTCACGTCTTCCAGCTGTCCATCTATTGCCAAACGCCTTCGGAGTGGCCACAAACAAATCGCCTCCACGCCGCCTTGTTCCCCGCCATTTCACTGTCCTACTCCCAACTCACACCCTCCTCTCTCATATACCTCTCCACTCCATCCCTCCATCTCATCTTTGGCCTCCCCCTCCCTCTCTCCCCCTCCACCTCACTCACATACACTCTCCTCGTCAGTCTCTCACTCTCCATCCTCTCCACATGGCCAAACCACCTCAGTGTGTCGTAGATGCTGCACCTAAATAACGCTCACCCCTTTAATACTCCTTTTCTAATCTTTCTATTTTCCCTCTTCTTACTACCTCCTGTCCAACCACACACACCGACAGGGCCATAATCAAGGCTCGGTCTCCTCTATAGGCGGAGATAATCTATAAACAACAACAACAACAACAGCAGTCAGGTCCTCGCTCCTTCACCAGGCGGCCAGGAATAGAGTTGGCCACTAACTCTCTCTCTCTCTCTCTCTCTCTCTCTCTCTCTCTCTGATTTTTGCTGTTGGCTAATGATGTGAACCCGCGGCTGGGACACGTTTGAATTACCCGGGTGTTTAGGCTTGTGCTGGTGGTGGTGGTGGTGGTGCTTCTGGTAGTTGTGGTAGGCAAAGGCAGTGGTAGTGGTGGTTTTGGTAAGGGTAGTAAGGAATGAAGGTAGCTGTGGCAGTGACTGTGGTGGCAGATGGGGCAGCCAGAGGGAGGGGAAGGCCAAGGATGAGATGGAGGGATGGAGTGGAGAGGTATATGAGAGAAGGGGGTGTGAGCTGGGACCAGGGCAGTGAAATGGCGGGGAAAGGGCGACATGGAGGCGATTTGTTTGTGGCCACCTCTTACGGAATTAAGGCTTCTGGCAACAGATAGATAGATGAACAGATAGACCGTCAGCTGTAAACAAACAGTACAGTGGGGGTGGTAGGGAGGAAAGGACAGCGGTAAGTTGCAATTTCACGCCATAGATATTCGCTGCCGTTTTTTTTTTTTTTTTCACTTTTGCTTCGGCCATTTAACTTTGTGTGTGTGTGTGTGTGTGTGTGTGTGTGTGTGTGTGTGTGTGTGTAGATGAGTGGTGGGGGATGAAGAAGGTAGAAGTGGTGTTGGATGTGGTGGTTGTGTAAAGGGAACGTAGTGTGTGTGTGTGTGTGTGTGTGTGTGTGTGTGTGTGTGTGTGTGTGTGGCTAAATATGGTCGATCATCCTGTTTTAAGGTGTTTGTAATTCATCCCTAATAAAATAAAATGAAAAAAAAACTCCAATTTTCCCCCCTCTCTCTGTCATTGGTCCTCTCCCGACTTCCTCCTCTTTCCACTTCTCTCTTTATTACCTCTCTTCCTCCTCCATCCCTCTCTCGTACCCTTTCCTGTCCTAGGTCATTCCCTTCTCTGCCCTCCAATTCAATCAACCTCCCCGCTGGCAAACATAGTCTCCCCCTCCCCCCCCCCCCGCGGTAGAGAAGCGACTGAGTGTCTGTCAACGCATCGCATCGTCCAATGATCAATCGTCATCGCCGCGTGAGGGCAGCACCTTACAATGTCACCTCCATCACATTGCCTGCCTGTCATCGCCGCGTGAGGGCAGCACCTTACAATGTTCCCTCCATCACATTGCCTGCCTGTCATCGCCGCGTGAGGGCAGCACCTTACAATGTTCCCTCCATCACATTGCCTGCCTGTCATCGCCGCACGAGGCACTAAACAGACACATACCCTAAAGAAAAATACAAACGTTAAGGCCTATAGCTTCTATTTGGATCAGAAACAGACAAGATTTTATTCAGGATTAATGAAGAAACTAAATTCTTATGGAAGAGGTGTTGCAAAGCCTGTACTACTTAATATGAGGCTGGTAGGTGCCGTCCCTGGCTCAATTACGTCCCACATCGGTAGTACACCCTCCCTCCCGGCGTTAGGGAGGCAAACTGAGGTTCCCGGTTCGTGGTGGCCCGACCTGCACTATAGGTGCATGAAATCTACGAACGAACGAACGACGAACGGGTTCGTGGGAGAATCATATGATAAATACAAAACATGCTAAATACAGCAAACAGAAGAAATTCGCCCAATTATTTGCAAATTAACATAGCAAATTCACAAACTTTCTAATATAAATTCTACAACCAGTCTGAGTCCTCACTGTACTAAGATTTTATGCCTTGTCAATCACATATATATGTAAAAAAATGTTTTAAAGATATATTAGTCTAAAGAAGTTTTGTCGCAGAGCAGCACCAGTAACATGCAAGAGGTCGACAGGTAAATAATTCTGTGCTATTATTTCTTCAACGTGAAAGGCAATTATATATCTCTTATAGCATATAAAATATAGCCAACAATTATTGTCCGCAACGGCTTAAGGATTTTTTGCAATATCACACCACTATATATTTAAAAAAAAATTGGCCAAAAAATAATCAACTCGGCTTAGCCCAGAGATGTTAGCGAGTCCGAGAAGTTACCGGACATTTCTAGTAATATTATTATTTTGAAATTTCGGTGCTATTCAAATATACTGAGAGAGGAGTTCATACTAGTTCTTCTATAACATAATGCCCAACAACGCTAATATCTCTTTTTTTGTCCAGATGTTCAAAAATACTAGCTTGTCGCGAATCAACATGCATGCAAATATAACCATATGGCAATACGAATTGGTGTGCGGTCCATTCAAAACACACGTTCTCAAAGTGCTTATTTTAACATATTTCAGCTTTATTACTTTACATTAATGCTTCTACAGTGTGTAATGATGTGGTAAGACATACATAAACGCTTCTGAGGTGAGTTAAATGTGAGTTTGAAACGATTTAGGCTACAAATAGAGGTTTTGTTGTCATTCATGTTTTCTCACCCTCTGTTTACGTTATGTTCATTCATAATTGTTTTTAAATTTACCCGTTACGGCATTGTTTACGTTGCAGACCTTTAAATTCATTCATTCTAGAGTTTGTACTTCATTCAAGAAAAAAGAAATGCGAGAGAAAGAAGACAGAGAGGAGAAAGGAGAGAAGAAATGACAGAAAGAAAGGAGAAAGAAACGAGAAAATAGAAGAAAGGAGAAAGAAGAAATGGAATAAAGGAAGAAATGATGAGAAAGAAGAAAGGGGAAAAAAGGAAATGAAAGAAAGGAGAGGAAAAAGAAGTGGAAGAAAAGAGAAAAATGGAAGAAAGAAGAATTGGAAGAAAGAAAGGAGAAAGAAGAATTGGAAGAAAGAAAGGAGAAAGAAGAATTGGAAGAAAGAAAGGAGAAAGAAGAATTGGAAGAAAGAAAGGAGAAAGAAGAAAGGAGACGAAGAAACGAAGAAACAGATGGGGAAAGAAAAAATGCAAATAGAAGAAAGGAGAAAGAGAAAATGGATGACAAAGAAAAGAGAAAGAATAAAACAGAACAAAGACGAAAATAAAGAAAGAAAGAAAGAAGAGGAAGGAGGAAGAAGAATAGGAAGAGGAGGAGGAAGGAGGAGTAAGAACAAGAGGAGGAGGAGGAATGAGGAAGAAGAGGAAGAGGTCTAGGAAGAAGGGGAAGAGGAAGGGGAAGGGAAAGAGAAAGAGGAAGTAAAGGCAGACGAAGAAGACGACATAGAGGAAGAGGAAGAAGGGGAAAAGACGAGGGGGAAGGGGAAGAAGGGAAAAAGAATGAAAAGGAAGAGGAAGAGGAGGGAAAAGAGGAAGAGAAGGAAGAGGAAGTACAAAAAAGGAAGAGGAGGAGGGAAAGAAAATGGAAGAGGAAGTGGCGCATCTCCTCTCCTTCCTTTTCTCCTCCTGTTCATCACATTTTTCCTTTCCTGCCCCTTCTCCTCCCATCTTTCATTGCTATCCTCTTCTTTTTTTTATTAATGCATTCTTTTTCTGCCTTCTCCTCCCATCTTTCCTTGCTTTTTCCTTTCCTCTTTTTTTTTTTTTTCATTAATGCATTTCGTTTCCGCCCCTTCTGTCATCTCTCGACCTCCTTTCCCTTTCACCAGTCTCCTTCCCTCCTCTCACCTGTACTGGCATGTCCTCTACTGGTTCTACATCATATTTTGGCAGCTTTTGACAGATCTTCATTTATATGGTGTTTGCAATACCTTAAAGCTTGTTAGGCTAGACTTTTCAGGGCAGCCCAACCCTTGCTGTGTGGGGCTACTCTTGGATCAGTAGTATTATATTCTTTAGGCAATTTACCTCACTCCAGTTACCTCCATATTCACTTACCTCAGGCCTTTGCTAGTTCCACCTTTATATTACAGTATTTTATAGTTTTGTGTGTGTGTGTGTGTGTGTGTGTGTGTGTGTGTGTGTGTGTATGTGTGTATGTGTATTTGTGTGTGTGTGTATGTGTGTGTGTGTGTGTGTATGTGTGTTTGTGTGTGTGTATGTGTGTGTGTGTGTGTGTGTGTGTGTGTGTGTGTGTGTGAGAGAGAGAGAGAGAGAGAGAGAGAGAGAGAGAGGTGGCAAGATAGTGGATGAGACAGGCAGGAAGGGAGAAAAGGTGTTTTGTGTGTGTGTGTGTGTGTGTGTGTGTGTGTGTGTGTGAGAGAGAGAGAGAGAGAGAGAGAGAGAGGGGGAGTAAAAGGAAGGAAGAAAAAGTGTTGTGTGTGTGTGTGTGTGTGTGTGTGTATCTGTCTATCTGTCTATCTATCTATCTATCTGTCTATCTCTCCCCCATCATACTTCATCCATCCATCCATACAAACATCTCTCTACGTATGTATGTATGTATCTTTATATATGTATGTATGTATGTATATGTATGTATGTATGTATCTTTATGTATGTATGTATGTATGTATCTTTATGTATGTATGGATGGATGGATGTGTGTAGTATGTATGTATGTATGTATGTATCTTTATGGATGAATGTATGTGTGTATGTATGTATGTATGTATCTATGTATGTATGCATGTATGTATGTATCTATGTATGTATGTATGTATGTATGTATCTTTATGTATGTATGTATGGATGTATGTATGTATGTATGTATGT